>NC_060178.1:35274172-35401672 GCF_021184085.1 Oncorhynchus gorbuscha
GACTTCTTGGCACTGACGGAAACATGGATCACCACAGACAACACTGCTACTCCTACTGCTCTCCGTCCGCCCACGTGTTCTCGCACACCCCGAGAGCTTCTGGTCAGCGGGGTGGTGGCACCGGGATCCTCATCTCTCCCAAGTGGTCATTCTCTCTTTCTCCCCTTACCCATCTGTCTATCGCCTCCTTTGAATTCCATGCTGTCACAGTTACCAGCCCTTTCAAGCTTAACATCCTTATCATTTATCGCCCTCCAGGTTCCCTCGGAGAGTTCATCAATGAGCTTGATGCCTTGATAAGCTCCTTTCCTGAGGACGGCTCACCTCTCACAGTTCTGGGCGACTTTAACCTCCCCACGTCTACCTTTGACTCATTCCTCTCTGCCTCCTTCTTTCCACTCCTCTCCTCTTTTGACCTCACCCTCTCACCTTCCCCCCCTACTCACAAGGCAGGCAATACGCTCGACCTCATCTTTACTAGATGCTGTTCTTCCACTAACCTCATTGCAACTCCCCTCCAAGTCTCCGACCACTACCTTGTATCCTTTTCCCTCTCGCTCTCATCCAACACTTCCCACTCTGCCCCTACTCGGATGGTATCGCGCCGTCCCAACCTTCGCTCTCTCTCCCCCGCTACTCTCTCCTCTTCCATCCTATCATCTCTTCCCTCTGCTCAAACCTTCTCCAACCTATCTCCTGATTCTGCCTCCTCAACCCTCCTCTCTTTCATTTCTGCATCCTTTGACTCTCTATGTCCCCTATCCTCCAGGCCGGCTTGGTCCTCCCCTCCCGCTCCGTGGCTCGACGACTCATTGCGAGCTCACAGAACAGGGCTCCGGGCAGCCGAGCGGAAATGGAGGAAAACTTGCCTCCCTGCGGACCTGGCATCCTTTCACTCCCTCCTCTCTACATTTTCCTCCTCTGTCTCTGCTGCTAAAGCCACTTTCTACCACTCTAAATTCCAAGCATCTGCCTCTAACCCTAGGAAGCTCTTTGCCACCTTCTCCTCCCTCCTGAATCCTCCTCCCCTCCCCCCTCCCTCTCTGCAGATGACTTCGTCAACCATTTTGAAAAGAAGGTCGACGACATCCGATCCTCGTTTGCTAAGTCAAACGACACCGCTGGTTCTGCTCACACTGCCCTACCCTGTGCTCTGACCTCTTTCTCCCCTCTCTCTCCAGATGAAATCTCGCGTCTTGTGACGGCCGGCCGCCCAACAACCTGCCCGCTTGACCCTATCCCCTCCTCTCTTCTCCAGACCATTTCCGGAGACCTTCTCCCTTACCTCACCTCGCTCATCAACTCATCCCTGACCACTGGCTACGTCCCTTCCGTCTTCAAGAGAGCGAGAGTTGCACCCCTTCTGAAAAAACCTACACTCGATCCCTCCGATGTCAACAACTACAGACCAGTATCCCTTCTTTCTTTTCTCTCCAAAACTCTTGAACGTGCCGTCCTTGGCCAGCTCTCCCGCTATCTCTCTCTGAATGACCTTCTTGATCCAAATCAGTCAGGTTTCAAGACTAGTCATTCAACTGAGACTGCTCTTCACTGTATCACGGAGGCGCTCCGCACTGCTAAAGCTAACTCTCTCTCCTCTGCTCTCATCCTTCTAGACCTATCGGCTGCCTTCGATACTGTGAACCATCAGATCCTCCTCTCCACCCTCTCCGAGTTGGGCATCTCCGGCGCGGCCCACGCTTGGATTGCGTCCTACCTGACAGGTCGCTCCTACCAGGTGGCGTGGCGAGAATCTGTCTCCTCACCACGCGCTCTCACCACTGGTGTCCCCCAGGGCTCTGTTCTAGGCCCTCTCCTATTCTCGCTATACACCAAGTCACTTGGCTCTGTCATAACCTCACATGGTCTCTCCTATCATTGCTATGCAGACGACACACAATTAATCTTCTCCTTTCCCCCTTCTGATGACCAGGTGGCGAATCGCATCTCTGCATGTCTGGCAGACATATCAGTGTGGATGACGGATCACCACCTCAAGCTGAACCTCGGCAAGACGGAGCTGCTCTTCCTCCCGGGGAAGGACTGCCCGTTCCATGATCTCGCCATCACAGTTGACAACTCCATTGTGTCCTCCCCCCAGAGCGCTAAGAACCTTGGCGTGATCCTGGACAACACCCTGTCGTTCTCAACTAACATCAAGGCGGTGGCCCGTTCCTGTAGGTTCATGCTCTACAACATCCGCAGAGTATGACCCTGCCTCACACAGGAAGCGGCGCAGGTCCTAATCCAGGCACTTGTAATCTCCCGTCTGGATTACTGCAACTCGCTGTTGGCTGGGCTCCCTGCCTGTGCCATTAAACCCCTACAACTCATCCAGAACGCCGCAGCCCGTCTGGTGTTCAACCTTCCCAAGTTCTCTCACGTCACCCCGCTCCTCCGCTCTCTCCACTGGCTTCCAGTTGAAGCTCGCATCCGCTACAAGACCATGGTGCTTGCCTACGGAGCTGTGAGGGGAATGACACCTCAGTACCTCCAGGCTCTGATCAGGCCCTACACCCAAACAAGGGCACTGCGTTCATCCACCTCTGGCCTGCTCGCCTCCCTACCACTGAGGAAGTACAGTTCCCGCTCAGCCCAGTCAAAACTGTTCGCCGCTCTGGCCTCCCAATGGCGGAACAAACTCCCTCACGACCCCAGGACAGCGGAGTCAATCACCACCTTCCGGAGACACCTGAAACCCCACCTCTTTAAGGAATACCTAGGATAGGATAAGTAATCCTTCTCACCCCCCCCTTTAAGATTTAGATGCACTATTGTAAAGTGACTGTTCCACTGGATGTCATAAGGTGAATGCACCAATTTGTAAGTCGCTCTGGATAAGAGCGTCTGCTAAATGTTAGCTAGCCTGGTCTCTAAAAACTGGATCAGTGAGGTGGGACCCAGATACAGACCTGGGAATAGAGGCAAGTGATGCTGCTGAACCAAGGTCCCTTATCAAGAAAAACTGATGTTTTCTCGCAATGCGAAATTATCTACGTCAGTCCTGGAAAAAAAAACATACCTGGAAGATCACCCATGGGTGTACCCTCCACTCCTGAGAGAGAGGGTCCTGATGGATAAAATATCTGCTTCCGAGTTGAGGATACCAGGCACATGCGTTGCCAAAAGCAAAACCATTAATTGATGGGAAACCAAGGTTCGTGAAGGCGCTTTTACCAAATTGTGCCAAAAAATAGTTAATTACATGGAGCTTCATTATCTGTTAACAATGCTCATTAGTGACATCTGCTGGTCATAATGAATAGCAATAAATAGCAGCGTGTGATTATCAGATAGCCAGTTTATCTTTCTCCACTGTTTTCATCAAAACTGTGGTGCAGCGGTAAATTGTTGGCTTTAGTAGCCTATAATAATTTGGAATACCAAGTTTATGTCTTTACATCATGCTTCTCTTTTTTGCCTTCAAGTTCAAACGGAATCTATGGATTGCCTATTCTCTGGAGAATGGAGGCTATTTCCTCCCTCAAAACGGGTGCCGAGGCCTTCGGAACAGTCGACGTGATGACGCTGCAGAAGCGTGGGGGATGCACAACAAATTGTAGCTTGTACCCTGACGTCACTGTTCACATGATCCAGCGTGACACTGGGCAAACACACCGTTGGTCGGAGCAGACAGCGAGCCCCCCCGTGAAGTGCAATCTGAAGGGGTGGGACACCATTATTTTTTAACAGTACAAAACATACACATACAAACAACAACATACAGATGCACACAAACATCAACATCACACCTGACCAGGCGCACCTACTCACACCCCCATTTCCAGCGCCCGCATCACTCTCTGCCACATGGACTCAAACTACACCATTTTGTTTCTCTCCGTTTCCACCATTCTAGACAACCGTGTGTCTGAAGCTCGAGAAGGGACACTTCAAACTTTTCATGCTGGAGACAACACTTTTGACAACTTATGAACACTGTGGAGACACGGTTGAAGAAATGTTGTTTATGTGCCAAGGTTTGTCTGAAGCCTGGCCCACTCTGTGTGCAAGGGCTCCGACGATCAGTGACGTACCCCAATTGGCAGAGCCACCTAAGGGTACAGTTGTCACAATGAGCCTCACTCCGTTTAGAGAGTAATATGCATTCCGGTAACCGGCTGGCACCCACCATTGGAAGGCAATTTTTAAAAAAGACCTTGGGGGGGGGGGAAATGATCATGGAGTTTACCCTGCCCGACCAGTCATAGGTAGACTACATTGTAACCTAACTGGGAATGGGACAGATAGCTCTGAAAAACAGACCCTTTATGTGGTAAAAGACAGGGGCGATTCGTAATCGGATTTAATTCCCAGGAATAAAGATCAAATGACAGCTCATTTCCGGGTTCAAATGAACCACAGAGTGTGTGGGATGATAGCATGGTCATGTCTAACTGTGCTTGTTCCCTCGACTCCGCTACCAACCACCAATCATTTACAGTGACCATAACCTGTATCACTAGACACCTCATATGGGTGAGTGAGCTACAGGCAGGACTCAGCAATGAATCCCAGTAATGCACCACCTATGGGGAGGGATGCCCCCTTGTGGACAGAGAGCAAATCGCAAAGCTCATTACACGAACCGGCTCAAAGCCCATAACAAAACGGAGACAACGTGGAGATAAGGCGTAACAAAAGATATATTTATTAACTAAAGCAACTAAGGAAAATATACAATGGTGTGTGTAATCAGTAGTGTAAGTGAGTCACAGGTTTTTTTTCGTAGCTAAACGTGACGCAGAAAACGGAGCGATTTGTCCTAAACAAATAATCTTTCAGGAAAAACTGAACATTTGCTATCTGAGAGTATCCTCACTGAAAACATCTGAAGTTCTTCAAAGGTAAATTATTTTATTTGAATGCTTTTCTGTTTTTTTTGTGGAAAATGTTGCATGCTGAAATAGAGGCATAATCCTATGCTAGGCTAATACTAATATTGTTACACAAATGCTTGTTTAGCTATGGTTCAAAAGCATATTTTGAAAATCTGAGATGACAGTGTTGTTAACAAAAGGCTAAGCTTGAGAGCAAAAATATTAATTTCATTTCATTTGTGATTTTCATGAATAGTTAACGTTGTGTTATGCTAATGAGCTTGCGGATAGATTTACACAATCCTGGATACAGGTTTTTTTTCGTAGCTAAACGTATCCAGGATTGTGTAAATCTATCTGCAAGCTCATTAGCATAACACAACGTTAACTATTCATGAAAATCACAAATGAAATGAAATTAATCTTTTTTCTCTCAAGCTTAGCCTTTTGTTAACAACACTGTCATCTCAGATTTTCAAAATAAATAGCTAAACAAGCATTTGTGTAATAATATTAGTATTAGCCTAGCATAGGATTATGCCTCTATTTCAGCATGCAACATTTTCCACAAAAACCAGAAAATAATTCAAATAAAATCATTTACCTTTGAAGAACTTCAGATGTTTTTAATGAGACTCTGTTAGATAGCAAATGTTCCGTTTGTACAAAAAATATTATTTGTGTCGACTAATCGCTCCATTTTGTTCATCACATTCCAAATTAACTCCATAATATCGACAGAAACATGGCAAACCGAATCAATCCTCAAGGTGTTTTTCACATATCTATCGACGATAAAAATCCATCGTGGCAGTTTACTTTCTCTTCTGAAGAAATGGAACGCGCATCGACCTACAGATTACGCAATAATTTCGACACAGGACAACAGG
This sequence comes from Oncorhynchus gorbuscha, assembly GCF_021184085.1. Lineage (NCBI taxonomy): Eukaryota > Metazoa > Chordata > Actinopteri > Salmoniformes > Salmonidae > Oncorhynchus > Oncorhynchus gorbuscha. The sequence continues at coordinate 35,279,883 of NC_060178.1, forward strand.
TAAATGTAGTCTCTTATGGTCAATCTTCCAATGATATGCCTACAAGCACGTCACAATGCTGCAGACAATGGTGGGAATCGACAGAAAGCGCAGGCTCATTCCTGGCGCATTCACAGCCATATAAGGAGACATTGGAACACAGCGCCTTCAGGATCTGGGGCATTTCCTGTATGAAACTTCATCTTGGTTTCGCCTGTAGCATTAGTTCTGGGGCACTCACAGATAATACCTTTGCAGTTTTGGAAACGTCAGAGTTTTGTCTTTCCAAGGCTGTCAATTCCATGCACAGTCGAGCATCTTTTCGTGACAAAATATCTTGTTTAAAACGGGAACGTTTTTTATCCAAAAATTAAAAGAGCGCCCCCTATCTCGAAGAGGTTAATGTTGTGGTGGTGCTGGAGATGACAGATATGAAGTTGAAAATTTAGAATGGCTTTGTTGTCCTTAAGCCATTTTGCCACAACTTTGGAAGTATGCTTGGGGTCATTGTCCATTTGGAAGACCCATTTGAGACCAAGCTTTAACATCCTGACTGATGTCTTGAGATATTGCTTGAATATATCCACATAATTTCCCTCCTCATGATCCCTCCTGCAGCAAAGCACCCCACAACATGATGCTGCCACCCCCGTGCTTCACGGTTGGGATGGTTTTCTTCAGCTTGCAAGCCTCCTCCTTTTCCCTCTAAACATGACAATGGTCATTATGGCCAAACAGTTCTATTTTTCTTTCATCAGACCAGAGGACATTTCACCAAAAAGTACAATCTTTGTCCCCATGTGCAGTTGCAAAGCGTAGTCTGGCTTTTTTTATAGAGGTTTTGGAGCATTGGCTTCTTCCTAGCTGAGCAGCTTTTCAGGTTGTCGATATAGGACTCTTTTTTACATACTCGTTTCCTCCAGCATCTTCACAAGGTCCTTTGCTCTTGTTGATTTGCACTTTTCGCACCAAAGTACAATCATCTCTAGGAGACAGAACACATCACCTCCTTGAGCAATATGACGGCTGTGTGGTCCCATGGTGTTTTGTACTTGCGTACTATTGTTTGTACAGATGTATGTGGTACCGTCAGGCATTTGGAAATTGCTCCCAAGGATGAACCTGACTTGTGGAGGTCTACAATTTCTTTTTTTGGGGTCTTGGTTGATTTCTTTTGATTTTCCCATGATGTCAAGCAAAGAGGCACTGAGTTTGAAGGTAGGCCTTGAAATACATCCACAGTTACACCTCCAATTGACTTAAATGATGTCAATTAGCCTATCAGAAGCTTCTAAAGCCATGACATCCTTCTCTGGAATTTTCCAAGCATTTTAAAGGCACAGTAAACTTAGTGCATGTAAACTTCTGACCCACTGGAAATGTGATACAGTGAATTATAAGTGAAATAATCTGTCTAAAAAACTACTTGTTTCATGCACAAGGTAGATGTCCTAATCAACTTGCAAAAACTAACAAGAAATTATTGGAGTGGTTGAAAAACAAGTTTTAGTGACGCCAACCTAAGTGTATGTAAACTTCCAAGTACCCTGTTTGCCAAAACAACAGTATTGTGTGCTCCTCATCGGAGGAACACAAGCCCCACTTTCTCTACTCTCTCCAACTAAAGGATTTGAAGATAAAAATGGGGTTGCCATAGTGCCAGGGGAACACTAGTAAGCTTCATGAACCGGAAGTTATGAATGCTAGCTGATTTTAGCCAGGAGTTTTTTTTAGTCTAAGCAAGGCTAGCTAGCCTCTTTGACCGCAGCATAGACTATTTAGAATAACCAAGCAACTTAACTCTATGCATACTAAACAAGAGTTACCCAAGCAACTCCATCGTGGGGAGGCAGGAATAGCTGGTAGTAGCTAGCTCGCCTCGGCTAACCTGTCTAGCATGTTCTGCAGTGCTTGTTAGCTAGCCGGGTCTCAAAAGTCTACATAGGAATGGATCACTGAGGTGGGACCCAGACCTGGGAAGAGAGGCAAGTGGTGCTTAACCAAGGCAGACGCATGTGGTGGGGGGGGTACCCTCCCGTAACCTGCAACAGAGTGCACAGGAGCTGGAAGACCATAGACGCGACCAGCAACCCAAACTATCTTTGGAATTAAATTTATGGAATTCAAAGTTAAAGGAGTAGAATAGGCTACAACAACCAAGAGCTAACAGGTAGGCTGTTACTTAATACTCTGAACTGAGTTTGTTGTTTGTAACTGTGTAGGATGAGAAAGCGCATGTAGCCTCAATTATCCTTGCCAACTTGCTTCTCACAGTCCGATGCAGTCAATACAGGTATAACTTAAATATATTGGATGATAAATAACCTAGCTATGGCAGTTATTGGTCTACTATATTGTGAGAGTCAGCTTGCTGTCTTGCCCTCCTCCTTGCACCCCGTGTCACACACTCACAGAGCCTACATACACACCACGGCCCCTGCTAAAGCATCACCACCTTCTACCTCTTCTTTGTGCTTTATCAGCTCCAGTTAATAAAGTTTTTGCTGCTTTCCTCACTTGGACCAGGTCTATACAGAACGGGTCTCTATATTAAAAGAAATATGCATATCGGGCCTGGAATTGAAAGGCCCAGGTCCATTTTGGAACAGGTCCAACTTTTTTGACCCATAAAGGCCTCTACCCCATAGTATGTTTTACCGAAGTTGACTGACTGAAAGGTAACACACTCACTCATGACACGATGTAAACAAGCAATTGCAAGTTTTTCCTTGGCCTTTTAACTTGAAATGACTAGAGATGATTGACTTTGGGAAAAGAGTGGCTATCAGCTAAACAAACATGTTTTTACTTGATTTTAGTTTGTTCTGCTACGGAGACCTGCCTCTTACGAACAGTCAAATTGCCCCCTTCTCTGTCAATGGTTCAAGAGAAACATGGCCGATACATACAACAACAAAAATTGCCAACTGGCTACCTAGCAGTATTCAAACTCTCTGCCCGGCACCCGTAGCTACACTGCATGCAGCAGACGAGCTGTAAGGGTAAATTTTCATGAGGGCAAAAGAGCAGATGCTCGGGCACAGGTGGACCCCGATCTAAACACACAGATCTCTCTTGCTGTACTGTCAGTGTCTTCACACTAGTAAAACAGAATGGAATAATGTCTGAGTAGAACCGTGGCTAAACAGCCAGATTTGAACACTGCCAAATTAGTAATTTCCAGCTATGTATTGCCACAATTTTATTTTGCTAGATGTGTCCAGTCTGATGACTGCTGTACAACACTTAACATGATCCCTGTGGTAAAGACAGTTAATCAATACTGGATCTGTCCTTTTAGAAAATGCAGATACTCTAAGTTCCAAATCAATAGTCCTGTGTCATCACCTCTAATTTCAATCAGATTGCTGAGATATGATGCTTGGCAGGTCTCTGGGGGATAGTGAATGTCTGGGCTGCATCTCAGTAGCCTAAAACTGTTTCCTTTCCTCATCTCCTTTCCTGTGGACAGGTGCTGGATAGGTGAATGCAATGTCGAAGTGAGCCACTTTAGATTTCTTAGTAGAAGTATCCTTATCGTTAAACAGCACTCCACTGACTACACCCTATGCGCTCTCTTTGGGCTCGTCTCTGTGTTAAAATGTGTTTTGTGTGAGTCAACCAAGTGTTGACAGGGGTCAGGACCTGTTCTACCTTCATCATACCTCTCTACCCTACTCTCTGTCTCCCTGGAGGTCTGATGGACAGCTCTGAGAGTGGTGAGCTGGAACCCCACCAACCAGGTACTGATTTATTTTCACAATGTGTTTTTCTTCTGATTGTGTGTGTTTGGGTTGATGTGTATGTGCATGCATGCATGCGTGGCTGCATACGTGTTTGTCTCTCTGTGTGCTTGTATTGACCATTCTTCTCATATTCTCTCCAATACATGTCTTTGAAAAGTCCATTGTGAGTCTGCACATACTGAAGGTCAATGAATGAGAAAAGCTGAGATGGTCTATATGATTTTCTTGACAACCTATGCTGTATATCTCAGTCACATCAATGTCTGCTCTCCTGTTGGTTCTTTCCCTGTAACGTCAACACACATCTTCCAGTAAGTTCCAATAAAGCAAACGCCAGCTAATGTATCCTGTGCCAATAATCAGCATTTAAAGACTCATAGGTTATTCTCAATTTCTATGTATGGTTCCCAATTTTAAATTTCCAGATGCCAGAGACTTATCGGTGCGGTACAGTAAGTGTGTGGTGGAATGATGGCAGTAATCATACAGCTAAATGACGTGAAACGGTGGGCGTGCTACCTTTGTTTACATCCTCAATACAACACTGAGCCGTTCTCAGAGAGAAGGAGCTGACAGGGTTAGGCCTGTAAGTCTCAACTCAATATGTTGAAAACACTGGGCACTGATTCAAAACCAGCTGGAGATAATCACTGTTTTTCAATGATAGTCGGCCCCCATCGCATCTCAGAGATACATGACTTACAGAGGGATACACAAGATCTACACTACAGCCTCCAGATGAACGCTGAGGATGTCCTGTGGTTCTCTTTATTTAAAAGCGCTTCTAAGCCGCCACCACAACACAACAGGAAACAGGACAAACACTAGATGATGACGATCCTGTTTCGGTATTGAAGTGCAAACCTAATTTGTTCTTCTGAAAATTGACCATCTAGCAAGAGAACAATAACTGAAAAGTGGGGGTGTAAAGCTGTAAGCTGTGATTGGTCAACTAATGACCAAACGGGTCTCAGAGAGCTCTGTGTCTGTTGATGAATGTTGTTTAGTATTTCAGCTACATGACAACACTGCTCTGGGGTCAGGTATTGATTCATATTGCCTTGGCATCCCGTGACAGTGTTTTTGATGTTCCTTTCTTATCCATATTTGTTGACACTTTTTCTCCATTTCAAAGATCCCAAGGCTTGGCAGGATCTATCCAGCATTGACCTGTTTGATCTCCGGCAGCTTCAGTCATACAGGACAATTTGTTATTCACTTTGTTAACTGTTACTGTAAGCTTAATTCAATGTCCACAGCCCATGGGCGATACTGGCAATCATTTAGAAGCATTACAGAATTAACTAGGGCCAATTGATATAGATGGTGATACTCGCTCCTTGTCTTGGCATACAATGTATTTCCTTTTGAATGAGATTAGCTGACCTTTTTTCACTTAAACTGATTGTATTGATGCATATTTTGTAATCAACACCCATCTGTGTGTGCAGGAAAGAGCTCCAGAATTCCATCTCATCTGCAGCCACTCTATACCCAGTTAAATGGGGGATCATTCATGCTCAACCGATGATGCAATATGTCAGAGGGCTCTGTAATTTAATTTTGTTAGAAAAATTAAATATTTGGTTAACATCTAGAATTTAAGTAGGACTACTGTAAATTATATTTCTTACACATTTCATATAGATAATTAGGTTGAAGCAACAGTATTAGTCTGTATGAATCCCGCCAAATGTATAACCATATTAGAGACACATATTTCCCTCGGATTACACAGACCCACAAAGAATTTGAAAACAAATCCCATATAAACTCCCATATGTTTTGGGTGAAATACCACAGTGTGCTATCACAGCAGCAAGATGTGTGACCTGTTGCCACAAGAAAAGGTTAACCAGTGAAGAACAAATACCATTTCCCTCTTGTACTTTAAATATTTGCACATTGTTATAACACTGTACCTAGCCATAATGGCATTTGAAATGTCTATATTCCTTTGAAACTTTTGTGAGTAATGTTTACTGTTAATTTTTGATTGTTTATTTCACTTTTGTTTATTATCCATTTCACTTGCTTTGGCAATGTAAACATATGTTTACAATAAAGCCCTTTAAAATTTAATTCAGACCAAGACAGAGAGACAGACATACAGAGACAAAGCTAGAGAGACAGCGATCATGAGCAGATGAGCTCCTGATTTTTCCAGCAATTCTTTACAAAAATATGGATTTATAGTTGGATAAAAAAAAAAATTACAGGGACATACTGTTTATAGGATACTACACAACAAACTTTACTCCAAACCTACAACCCGATTTTGGACAAAATAACTTAGAAAGATTCCAACTACCAAGGACCATCCAGTCCTTGGTAAGGACTATCCAGCAAATGTTCTGGCAAATCAACACCCAACATATGAAGCACAACAGAAACCTGAAAATATTTTCCAACTTGGAACTGAGTGATTAATGTTCAGTCTGAAGCTACTAAATCCAAGAAGGAAAATACATTGTAATAATCTTTAGATATAAGTTATGAAGACAGAATGCTAAGTTCTGGCTACCAAGCTTGTTAGGACAGAACAGACCCGGCTGAAACTTCAATTTGTACCGATATGTGAAGTAAAAGGTGTGAAAGCCTTGGGGCCCAACAATGGCAGCAGAGTTTCACAGCCACCCCCACCCAAATGCATAGGCCACTTTGGCCCCTGCTCCATGGCTTCCCTCTGTGCAGAGGTCATCACAGTACAGTAGCACTTGGATGTAAAAAATGAGAAGGCACGGAAAGCGTACAAAAATAAGCTCCTCATGAACAATTCAGAGAAACTTGTTGCTGACTGCTTCAACAATTGGAACGTAAGCAACTTAATCTCCCACACAGACCAACCCCTATCATGGTGCAGTGCTATATTGACACACTTCCCCTCTGTCAAGAGAGGGGGTATTAGCGATGGGTGGAAACTCAGGATACTAGACAATTTTTATTTTTATTTTTTTATTTCACCTTTATTTAACCAGGTAGGCTAGTTGAGAACAGGTTCTCATTTGCAACTGCGACATGGCCAAGATAAAGCATAGCAGTGTGAACAGACAACACAGAGTTACACATGGAGTAAACAATTAACAAGTCAATAACACAGTAGAGAAAAAAAGGGAGTCTATATACAATGTGTGCAAAAGGCATGAGGAGGTAGGCAAATAATTACAATATTGCAGATTAACACTGGAGTGATAAATGATCAGATGATCATGTACAGGTAGAGATATTGGTGTGCAAAAGAGATATTGGTGTGCAAAAGAGCAGAAAAGTAAATAAATAAAAACTGTGGGGATGAGGTAGGTGAAAATGGGTGGGCTATTTACCAATAGATTGTGTACAGCTGCAGCGATCGGTTAGCTGCTCAGATAGCTGATGTTTGAAGTTGGTGAGGGAGATAAAAGTCTCCAACTTCAGCGATTTTTGCAATTCGTGAGGACTCTGAGACAGCCAATGTCAACCTGTACATGTCTGGAACAGTATTAGTACAGGGAAACCGCAAACAGCTTCCGCAGGACAGAGAATCAGGGTTCACAGCTGGAGAAGTTCTGTTGGTGACGATTCCCCAACCCCAAGTGAGTCAGAACAGACCCCGCAGACAAACAACCCCAAGTAGAGTTAACCCCCCCCCCCCTCCAGCACAAAGCAAGACCTTCTCATTGAAATGAGAGATACATTCACCCAACTGGAGGTAAGGCAGGTGGAGCTAAAAAAGCAGGTCAACACACTCCAGTCAGCACAGACCCAGACAACAGTCCAGCACATCAACACGTCCTCAATCAGATCTGTAAAGCTGGAGGGGGAGAGAGACATGTCTGCACTCTGTTACTGTGGTCAGACAACTTCAACAGGAAAAAGAGGAGGATTGGAAGGAGGAGACCCACTGGCAGGGGAAGTTGAAAGCACTAGAGGAGGAGGTGAGATTGCTGAAGGAGAAGGCAAGAAAGCTGAGGTGCGACAACAATCCATGAGACAATTGGCACCCGCAGAGAAGCAAGCAGAAGAGCCCGCGTCAGATCCTGACCATAGCCTCGACAGCATCGCAGAACAGCTCACCCCAGGACATAAATGAATAACCACCAACCCAGGAGGCCCCCTCCTAGCACCCCACTGTAAAACCTCATACACACCAACTGAAGACAAAAGCCACAGATTGTACTCCTTATGAACTCAAACAGGAAATACTAGAAGAAAATACATTTTTCCCAAACACACAGTGGCTAAACTCTGCCGACCCAAGGAGACCAGCAGGAAAGGGTGGCCATAACACTCAAGCTTCTTCCACTTTCCTCAACTTACAAGTGGTTTTCTCCACCCTGCAACCATGAAAATACTTCCACCCTGCTACCATACAGTGGGTAAACGCAAGCATTTTCCTTGACTTTGCCTCAAAACCCAACATCTACCTAGCCAACTACTCAACCCTGGAATTGGACAACCTTTGTGATCAGGTCCACCTCTACAAGGCAGCAGTGCCTACCTTCGACAGGACTCTAAAGGACATTGCCCTCAACATTTGTATAGGACAGCCAAAGGAAAGGAAGACCCAAAGTTCTACTTTAGCCCTTGGCAACGCAGAAGCTCATTGGTGCGCGTGAGCAGTGTGTGCGCAATAATTGAATAATATAGATTTCTACATTTATTTTGCAACGCTCACGCGAGCGGTGCAGCCTGTTAGATACAGAGTAGGTGAACAGATGATCTCCACATGTGTATTTGTATTTATTATGGATCCCCATTAGCTGCTGCCAAGGGGCCTAGACAGCTGCCCTGGGGAATTCCTGATTCTACCTGGATTATGTTGGAAAAGCTTCCATTAAAGAACACCCTCTGTGTTCTGTTAGACAGTTAAATCTTTATTCACAATATAACAGGGGGTGTAAAGCCATACATTTTTCCAGCAGCAGATTATGATCGATAATGTCAAAAGCTGCACTCAAGCCTAACAAAAAAGCCCCCCCGCCCCAAGTCTTTTTATCGTCGCTTTCTCTCAGCCAATCAACAGTCATTTGTGTTGCACTTGTGCTGCACTTGTTGAATGTCCTTCCCTATATAGGGATCCCGAGTAGTGCAGAGGTCTAAGGCACTGCATCTCAGTGATAGCGGCGGCACTACAGACCCTGGTTCGATTCCAGGCTGTATCACAGCCGGCCATGATTGAGAGTCCCACCATATATATTTTTTAAACCTCTTCTACACTTACTTTACAGAATTTGGTCAGATATACTTGGATGGGTCATGTCAGCATTTTTTGCTGGCATGTCATGCCTAAGTCATTCAACCTTTTTGGAATAGGGGGCAGCATTTTCAATTTTGGATGAATAGCGTTCCCAGAGTTAACTGCCTCCTACTCTGTCCCAGATGCTAATATATGCATATTATTAGTATTGGATAGAAACACTCTGAAGTTTCAAAAACTTTGAATGTTTGAATGATGTCTGTGAGTTTAACAGAACACATATGGCAGGCGGAAACATGGGAAAAATCCAACCAGGAAGTCGGAAATCTGAAGTTTGTAGTTTCTCAACTCAGCCCCCATTGACGATACAGGGTGATATTAGTTATGTTTAACTTCTTCGAGATAGGGGGCGCTCTTTTAATTTTTTGATAAAAACGTTCCCGTTTTAAAAAATATATTTTTTAACGTTTCCAAAACTACAAAGATATTATCTGTGAGTGCCCCAGAACTAATGCTACAGGCGAAACCAAGATGTAATTTCATTCAGGAAATGCCCCAGATTCTGAAGGCGATGTGTTCCAATGTCTCCTTATATGGCTGTGAATGCGCCAGGAATGAGCCTGCACTTTCTGTCGTTTCCCCAAGGTGTCTGCAGCATTGTGACGTATTTGTAGGCATATAATTGGAAGATTGACCATAAGAGACTACATTACCAGGTGTCCGCCCGGTGTCCTCCGTCGAAATTATTGCGTAATCTCCAGGTCCATGCGCGTTCCATTTTCTTCAGAAGAGAAACCAAACTGCCACGAATGATTTATCATCGATAGATATGTGAAAAACACCTTGAGGATTGATTCTAAACAACGTTTGCCATGTTTCTGTCGATAATATGGAGTTAAATTGGAAAAAAAGTTTGCGTTGTAATGACTTAATTTTCGGGTTTTTTCTTACCCAAACGTGATGAACAAAACGGAGCGAAAAACTGAACATTTGCTATCTAACTGAGAGTCTCCTCATTGAAAACATCTGAAGTTCTTCAAAGGTAAATTATTTTATTTGAATGCTTTTCTTGTTTTTGTGAAAATGTTGCATGCTGAATGCTAGGCTTAATGCTATGCTAGGCTATCAATACTCTTACACAAATGCTTGTTTAGCTATGGTTCAAAAGCATATTTTGAAAATCTGAGATGACAGTGTTGTTAACAAAAGGCTAAGCTTGAGAGCAAATATATTTATTTCATTTGCGATTTTCATGAATAGTTAACGTTGCGTTATGGTAATGAGCTTGAGGCTATAAATAGGATCCCGGATACGGGATTGCTCGTCGCAACAGGTTGACTTCCCAAGGCTTCCACTAGATGTCAACAGTATTTATTCTATTCTATTCTATTTCTGAAACTATCCGCCGCCATTGTTGCAACCCCTGTTCAACCTCTCTTTCATATCGTCTGAGATCACCAAGGATTGGAAAGCTGCCGCAGTCATCCCCCTCTTCAATGGGGGAGACACCCTGGACCCAAACTGCTACAGACCTATATCCGTCCTGCCCTGCCTATCTAAGGTCTTCGAAAGCCTAGTCAACAAACAGATAACTGACCATCTCGAATCCCACCGTACCTTCTCCGCTGTGCAATCTGGTTTCCGAGCCGGTCACGGGTGCACCTCAGACACGCTCAAGGTACTAAGCGATATCATAACCGCCATCGATAAAATACAGTACTGTGCAGCTGTCTTCATCGACCTGGCCAAGGCTTTCGACTCTGTCAATAACCATATTCTTATCGGCCGACTACTTTGCAGACAGAGTTCAGTGTGTCAAATCGGAGGGCATGTTGCCCGGTCCTCTGGCAGTCTCTATGGGGGTGCCAAAGGGTTCAATTCTCGGGCCGACTTTTTTCTCTGTATATATCAATGATGTTGCTCTTGCTGCGGGCGATTCCCTGATCCACCTCTACGCAGACAAAACCATTCTGTATACTTCTGGCCCTTCCTTGGATGCTGTGCTAGCTATCCTCCAAACAAGCTTCAATGCCATACAACACTCCTTCCGTGGCCTCCAACTGCTCTTAAACGCTAGTAAAACCAAATGCATGCTTTTCAACCGGTGGCTGCCTGCACCCGCACGCCCGACTAGCATTACCACCCTGGATGGTTCCGACGTAGCATATGTGAACATCTTTAAGTACCTAGGTGTCTGGCTAGACTGTAAACTCTCCTTCCAGACTCCTATCAAACATTTCCAATCTAAAATCAAACCTAGAGTCGGCTTTCTATTCCACAACAAAGCCTCCTTCACTCACGCCGCCAAACTTACCCTAGTAAAACTGACTATCCTACCGATCATCTACAAAATAGCTTCCCCAATACTCTACTCAGCAAACTGGATGCATTTTATCACAGTGCCATCCATTTTGTTACTAAACCTCCTTATACCACCCACCACTGACCGGTATGCTCTAGTCGACTGGTCCTCGCTACATATTTGTCGCCAGACCCACTGGCTCCAGGTCATCTACAAGTCCATGCTAGGTAAAGCTCCGCCTTATCTCAGTTCACTGGTCACAATGGCAACACCCACCCGTAGCACACGCTCCAGTAGGTGTATCTCACCGACCATCCCTAAAGCCAACACCCCATTTGGCCACCTTTCCTTCCAGTTCTCTGCTGCCTGTAACTGGAAAGAATTGCAAAAATTGCTGAAGTTGGAGACTTATCTCCCTCACCAACTTTAAACATCTGCTATCTGAGCAGCTAACTGATCGCTGCAGCTGTACAAAGTCTATCGGTAAATAGCCCACCCATTTTTACCTACCTCATCCCCATACTGTTTTTATTTATTTACTTCTCTGCTCTGCTCTTTTGCACACCAATATCTCTACCTGCACATGACCATTTGATCATGTATCACTCCAGTGTTAATCTGCTAAATTGTAATTATTCACCTACCTCCTCATGCCTTTTGCACACAATGTATAGACTCTTTCTTTTTTCTACTGTGTTATTGACTTGTTTATCGTTTACTCCATGTGTAACTTTGTGTTGTTGTCTGTTCACACTGCTATGCTTTATCTTGGCCAGGTCGCAGTTGTAAATGAGAACTTGTTCTCAACTAGCCTACCTGGTTAAATAAAGGTGAAATAAAAAAATATATAAAAAAATATATGACAGGAAGAGTGGGGCAAAAACTTATTTAGTCAGCCACCAATTGTGCATGTTCTCCCACATAAAAATATGAGAGAGGCCTGTAATTTTCATCATAGGTACACTTCACTATGACAGACAAAATGAGAATTTTAAAAAATCCAGAAAATCCATTTGTAGGATTTTTAATGAATTTATTTGCAAATTATGGTGGAAAATAAGAGAGCGCTGGTAGTCCCATCCACCAAACTACCAGCAGTGCAACAGGGAAGGGACTCATTCTAATCTGTTATATATTAGACCTAACCCACCTATTAAATTGATCAAAATCAGGAGCATTTTACATCAGGTTAGAAATAAATAAGGAAATGATCTCAACAGAGGAAAATGTCCTCCTGTTTGGTACGTTGAAGTCGGAAGTTCACGTACACTTAGGTTTAAAACTTGTTTTTCCACAAATTTCTTGTTAACAAACTATAGTTTTGGCAAGTCGGTTAGGACATCTACTTTGCGTATGACACAAGTCATTTTTCCAACTATTGTTTATAGACAGATTATTTAACTTACAACTCACTGTACCACAATTCCAGTGGATGAGAAGTTAACATACACTATTTGACTGTGCCTTTAAACTGCTTTGAAAATTCAGTAAAATGATGTAATGGATTTAAAAGCTTCTGATTGACTCAAGTGATGTCAATTAGCCTATTGAAGGTATACCTGTGGATGTATTTCAAGGCCTACCTTCAAACTCAGTGCCTCTTTGCTTGACATCATGGGAAAATCAAAAGAAATCAGCCAAGATCTAAAAAAAAATGGTAGCCCTCCACAAGTCAGGTTCATCCTTGGGAGCAATTTCCAAACGCCTGAAGGTACCACGTTCATCTGTAAAAACAATACTATGCAAGTATAAACATCATCGGACCACATAGCTGTCACACCGCTCACGAAGGAGATGCGTTCTGTCTTCTAGAGATTAATGTACTTTGGTGTGAAAAGTGCATATCAATCCCAGAACAACTGCAAACGACCTTGTGAAGATGCTGGAGGAAACACAGCTAAATGAGTCCTATATCGACATATCGTGAAAGGCAGCTCAGCAAGGAAGAAGCCACTGCTCCAAAACCGCCATGAAAAAGCCAGACTATGGTTTGCAACTGCACATGGGGACAAATATCATACTTTTTGGAGAAATGTCCTCTGGTCTGATGAAACAAAAACAGAACTGTTTGGCCATAATGACCATTGTTATGTTTGGAGGAAAAAGGGGGAGGCTTGCAAGCCGAAGAACACCATCCCAACCGTGATGCATGGGGGTTGCAGCATCATGTTGTGGGGGTACTTTGCTGCAGGAGGGACTGGTGCACTTCACAAAATAGATGGCCTCATGAGGTCGGAAAATGATGTGGATATATTGAAGCAACATCTCAAGACATAATTCAGGAACTTAAAGCTTGGTCGCAAATGGGTCTTCCAAATGAACAATGACCCCAAGCATACTTCTAAAGTTGTGGCAAAATTGCTTAAGAACAACAAAGTCAAGGTATTGGAATGTCTGTCACAAAGCCCTGACCTCAATCCCATAGAACATTCGTGGGCAGAACTTAAAAAGCATGTGCAAGCAATGAGGCCTACAAACCTGACTCAATTACACCAGTTCTGTCAGGAGGAATGGGCCAAAATTCACCCAACTTATTGTGGGAAGCTTGTGGAAGGCTTCCCAGAACATTTGCCCCAAGTTAAACAATTTAAAAGGCAATGCTACCAAATACTAATTGAGTGTATGTAAACTTCTGTCTCACCGGGAGTGTGATGATAGAAATAAAAGCTGAAATAAGTTATTCTCTACTTTTATTCTGACATTTCACATTGTTCAAATAAAGTAGTGATCCTAACTGACCTAAAACAGGGACATTTTACTATGATTAAATGTCAGGAATTGTTAAAAACTGTGTTTAAATGTAGTTGGCTAAGGTGTATGTAATCGTCCGACTTCAACTGTATATCCCCCTAGAGAAGTCCCATACTGCCATGAAGACAGTTTCTCCATCCTAGAAGGAGGAGCTCAACCATTTCCAGGGCCAGGGACATATCTGTGGTGACCTACATGCCAGAACTGAACAAAAACATGAAACCCTCAGCAACACAGGAGCACAAACACCTACCTGGACAGCATTCCCTCCCCATATGCCCCCTAGACATAACTACGACAACATAAACAACGAAAACGGGTCACAACTCCTGCAGCTCTGTACATCGTCAATGGTAGACTTCGAGGGGACTCATAAGGTAGGTACACCTACAGCTTATCCCTTGGCAGCAGTACTATAGACTACTTTATCACAGACCTCTACCTAGTCTCTCAGAACGTTCACTGACAGCCCACTGACACCAGACCACAGACAAATCACAGCCTACTTGAACAGAGCAATACTCAACCATGCGGCATCAAAGCTCAACAAACTGCATGCTATTAAGAAATGCTATAGATGGAAGGAAGATAGGGATTCTTTGGTAGTGTAGAAACCTCTTAGACAATTTCCGTGCAATAGTCAAATCAAAATAAATTGCAAAATTGCAACTAGTAATATAATATTTAAGAAGTTGTTATTCTCTTGAGACTTTTAGTGTGTGTACTGTGTGCTGTTAATTGTGCTTGTTTTGTTGAATTTGCTTTGTTGGTTTTTGTTATTGTTTTATTTATTGTTAACTTCACTTTCTTTGGCAATGTAAACACGTTTCCCATGCCAAATAAAGCCTCTTTGAATTGAATAGAAGATGACATTACAGAACCAATCTCTTCTCTAGCTGCCCTGGATGGTATAAGCTCTGGAATTAGCCTGAATTTAACTCCTGATGTTTCTTCTCACAAGTAGGCCTAGTTGAGTGTTCACTTAAACAAACCACTAAAGTCACCAAATAAGTGGCCTTTCATTTTGGATAAATACAATAGGCTTTGGAGTCCAATGTTTTTGGTGGATATTATTCATATTACTTTTCACACTGTGTCAGACTTTGGAATCCTTGCACTGACAACAGAGAGGCTTACAATGAGTCAGGAGGACCCAACATTGCCAAGTCTCTCAGAATTCTACCCGGCTCGTCTGGCCTAAACTCTATTTTCTACTCTTTCAAACTTAATAGCATCATAACAGAAATTGAATTTACTATGACGGAGTCTGATGAAACTTTTATTGTCTCCATGCCCATTATGGAAAAGAACAGAGAGAGAGAGAGAGAGAACATGGGCGATCAAGAGAAAGAAAAAAAGATCAGCACAGCCGTTTGTACAATTATTTTTACCAGGCTCCAATTCAGATGAAGCAGATTTATTGGCTAGTGGGTTTGGTGATGTGGGCTTTTTAGTACTTTTTCCCTCCCAACACTGCCCTATCAGGGCCCTCTGTAGCCCCACAGCCCTGTAATCAATATGTTGTCTCTATGTAAATGCTTGTAAAGCTGTTCCCCCTTGCCATACTTTATGGATCAGGCAAAGCTCTCTAGGATTTATGTTCAAAATCCCAGCAAATGTATTGATGTTCTCATCAGGTTTGGGTTCTGGCAATGATTAATCGATATTTCAGACCCTGTCTGAACATAAGAAAGCAGGTGCAGTGATAATTACGTACATAATAGCTATCCGGCATCCCTCACACGAAGACAGATAACTGGTGTAAACTGAGCAAGACTCTTTTCTTGTTAATTTAATTAGGGTTTGGGATGGATTGTGTTTATTAGTTGTCTTTTGTGCTGTATTTTAAGTAATCCTGATGCTTCAGGTCAATTGTTATGATAATTATGATTCCCCCCTTCAGTAATGTCGATTTCAAAGTGGCAATGTTGTCACGATATTGCTATGTTTTGGAGCCAAAAAGGAAAACATTAATTGGTATGATATTCATACAGTACAACTGAACAAATTAAATGTTTTCCATTTGCTCTCTATGTGATCAAAGTATGTCTTTGTGATTATTAGAAATGATATTAGAGGCATAGATGACCAAATGACCATCACACAAAATTCAGCATAGTAACAGGAGCACAAACCGATCAAGGGAAAGCAACTTTTGAATTAGAGGTTGATTTCACTTATTTTGCCAGTATCTTCTTTCTAATCAATGGCATCCCTTGCTGCGAGAGTTTAGATTTCATCAGTTCCAGTTCGTATACAGGGTGAGGTTTCTACTAAAACCATTGCCAAGTTTAGTTTCTCATCGACTGGCCCAAGCATTCTCCAGCAAACTAAACAAATGTGTTGCTAGTCTAGCATGAAAGTAAATGTGATGCCAATCGTTAATATTTCCTTTCAGGCAGCCGTTGAATGTATCTAAATGTATTATCATTCTTATTTGGTGGGGATTTTAATGCTATCAACTAATTCTAAACCCATTAATTCTGTTGGAAACAGAAACAGCTACAGTATATAAACAATTGCTGAGGGAAGGAACAGATTAATTTTCCATTCCTGTTGTTGAGAAGCATACGCATAAACAAATCATTATAAAACATGCAAAAAATGTAAATACATACACAAAACTATTTTGCTGACCTCACAAAGCAGTAAAAACAACACTTTTCACAAAGTTTTAGGCCCCTGATCTGATTCCCAATTCAATCCTGTGACTCGGGAGACAGCGCTGGCAGCTTAGAGTTGGCCCGTGTTTATGCTTCTCAGACAGACTGCAGATCATGTTGTGCCATGAACAGGTTTCTTTACATATTAATTGTATCCTCCAGCTGGTGTGAGAGGATCGTTCCAGGGCCCTCGCCCTAACGGCCTCATTAGTTTTATACCCAGACATCTCAGATCAGGTTTTTTTTAACAGTGTGATTCCAAACCACTTCAGCCTAATGATGCAACCATGTTCCTCAAGACCACCAGCCAGGCCTGTTGAACACTCCCAGATGCTGTTGAATTCACTCAGATCCAATGGAGATGTGTTGCTCACATTGTTATTTTCTGGAGAGAAAATCAACAGTGCCTAATGAAATAGCAATCTGACTGTGCAAATTGTCCGGAGACAGTCTGAAGGATGTTGTTTAACACAACAAAAACAACAATTATCTAACTAATGACTGTATGTACCAACCCCAACTGCAATCTGAAGGAGTGATCTGTTCCGTCTTACAATAATTCTACCTATCACACCTACTACTTTAAATTAATTGTATATATATGATGGTTTAGATGGTTAAGTCTGTGGTCAATGGAGCAAGTGTAACAATAATGTAATTGAGTTCTGGGTTTCAGTTAAAAACCTATGATTTATTTTGGTCATTTTTATTCATAGTACATGCATATCCTATTTGGAGTCTTGGGACTATCACTAGATGTTTCATCAGCACCAATAGTTCTGTGTCATACTCAGTTGAAACCATGGATACAAAACTATTTTAAAACAAAGCCTTTGCTACATGCAGCTACAAGATTCCCTGGATTACGTTATGTTATGCTAAATGCATAAAATGTAAATGTAATGTTGACAAATCTCCTGAGAGATTTAAGTGATTTACACGTCGGGGGATATACATCATTCAGATATGAGTTTATGTAGCAGAAGATGGTGCCGTTATTCAAATGCATGTTGTGGAGGAGAAAGCAACCATATGCCTGGTACAGCTGGTTGCACTCGGGGTAAGTTGTCTCTGCCGTATACAGTGTAGTGTGCCACATGCAAATGAGATAGCTGCAAAGCATAATACTTTGAAATCCATACACATGGCAGGGCGACAACTCACATACAATATGAGGGTTTTAAACCAATACAATGGCACGGTGACAACTCACTAACATTTTGAACTTGTTGATTGACAACAAAGATTCGGGGCAGCAGGTATCCTTGAGGTCAGAGAGTTGGGCCAGCACTGGAGGGTTGCGTGAACGAATGCCAGGTCTGCTGGGAAAAATCTGGTAATCAAATCAAATAGAAATACAATTGTATTTGTCACATGCGCCGAATACAACAAGTGTAGATAATACAGTGTAATGCTTACTTACAAGCCCTTAACCAACAATCCAGTTCAAGAAATAGAGTTAAGAAAATATTTGCTAAATAAAATAAAAGTTGTGCGGTAGCAGAGAGAAACAGTCTATGACTTGGGTGACTGGAGTCTGTGATAATTTTTTGGAACTTCCTCTGACATTGCCTAGTATATAGGTCCTGAGTGACCGGACACTTGGCCGCAGTGATGTACTAGTCTGTACGCACTACCCTCTGTAGCACCTTATGGTCGGATGCCAAGCAGTTGCTACCCCAGATGGTGATGCAACCGGTCAGGATACTCTCGATGGTGCAGCTGTAGAACTTTTTCAAGATCTGGGGACCCATGCCAAATCTTTTCAGTCCCCTGAGGGGCAAAGTTGTTGTCGTTTCCTCTTCACGACTGTCTTGGTGTGTTTGGACCATGATAGTTTGTTAGTGATGTGAGCACCAAGGAACTTGAAACTCACGACCCGCTCCACTACAGACACGTCAATGTTATTGGGGGCCGGTACAGCACTCCTTTTTCTGTTGTCCACAATCAGCTCCTTTGACTTGCTCACATTGAGGGAGGGGTTGTTGTCCTGGCAACACACTGCCAGGTCTCTGACCTCCTCCCTATAGGCTGTCGTGACTTGACTTTAACATTCATCTTATTACCTAACTCTGTTCAATTGTTACCCGATTAAATTAATAATGTAACAATGAACTCATTAGGATCTTGGGTACCACGAGCGCGATTCTTTAAATAGTTACCATCTCCCAAAGTAAACTCTAAAAAGTCTTTACCTATCGCATCTATAAACAGTCATTTTATAAATCATAACCTTGTATCATATCATCATTCTGAACAGTCATAACCTCCTTGCATCTGCAAAAACCAGAACCTTATTTATGATTCAGTACTACAGAAATTGGTTTAATTATTTATTTACTAGCTATTTAAATGGGAACACAGACTAAACATATACGCTTTGCATTTTTTATTGACTTGGAGACTTAGATGAGATGGAGAGGGAGAAAGAGAGGGACAGAGACACTTAACATTGGTACATTTATAAACTACTTTCACTGTCACACCCTGACCTGTTTCACCTGTCTTGTGCTTGTCTCCACCCTCGACCAGGTGTCTCCCATTTCTTCCCGTTATTCCCTGTGTATTTATACCGGTGTCTTCTGTCTGTCTGTTGCCAGTTCGTTTTGTCTTGTCAAGTCAACCAGCGTGTTTTTCTGTGCTCAAGTTGTTCCTAGTCTCTGTTTTTCTAGTCCTCCCGTTTCTGACCATTTGCCTGCCCTGACACTGTACCCGCCTACCTGACAATTCAGCCTGCCCTGACCTCGAGCCTGCCTGCCACCCTGTACCAGACTCTGACCTGGTTGGTAGTCATTTAGCCAGGTTACCTCTGTTTTCTTGGGTACAGGGACTATGGTGGACTGCTTGAAACATGTTGGTATTACAAACTTGGTCAGGAAGAGGTTTAAAATGTCAGTGAAGACACTTGCCAGTTAGTCCGTGCATGCTCGGAGTTCACATCCTAGTTATCTGTCTGGCCCTGTGAATTTTAACCTGTTTAAAGGTCTTGCTCACATCGGCTATGGAAAGCGTGATCACAAGGTCATCCATAACAGCTGGTGTTCTTATGCATGCTTTAGTGTTGCTTGCCTCGAAGCAAGCATAACAGCTATTTAGTCTGGTAGGCTCACGTCACTGGGCAGTTCGCAGCTGGGTTTCCCAGTGTCAGAGCCGGTGTAGTAGGATTCAATCTTAGTCCTGTATTAACGCTTTGCCTGTTTGATGGTTCATCTGAGGGCATAGCAGGATTTCTTATTAGAGACCGGATTAGTGTCCCGCTCCTTGAAAGTGGCAGCTCTAGCCTTTAGCTCGGTCTGGATGTTACCTGTAATCTATGGCTTCTGGTTGGGATATGTACGTACGGTCACTGTGGGACGACGTTGTCGAGGCACTTATTGATGAAGAAATTGACTGAGGTGGTATACTCATCAATGCCATTGGATGAATCCCGGAACATATTTCAGTCTTTGCTAGCAAAACTGTCCTGTAGAGTAGCATCCACGTCATCTGACCACTTCCGTATTGAGCGAGTCACCGGTACTTCCTGCTTTAGATTTTGCTTGTAAGCAGGAATCAGGAGGATAGAATTATGGTCAGATTTGCCAAATGGAGGGCAAGGGAGAGCTTTGTATGTGTCTCTGTGTGTGGAGTCTAGAGTTTTCCTCTGGTTGCACATAGAAATAAAATGGATTTAAGTTTGCCTGCATTAAAGTTCCACACCACTCGGATTTTCTTGTTTGTTATTGGCCTTATACAGCTCGTTGATTGCTGTCATAGTGCCAACATTTCGTTGTGGTAGTAAAAAGACAGCTACGAATAATATAGATGAGAAATCTCTTGGTAGATAGTGTGGTCTACAGTTTATGATGAGCAATACCTTGAGACTTCTTTAATATTAGACATTACGCACTAGATGTTATTGACAAATAGACACACATCCCCGCCCCTCGTCTTACCAGACGTAGCTGCTCTGTCTTGCCGATGCATGGAAAACCCAGCCAGCTCTATATTATCCATGTCGTCATTCAGCCACGACTCTTGAAACATAAGAAATTACAGTTTTTAATGTCCTGTTGTTAGGATAGTCTCCACCGTAGATCATCCGGTTTGTTTCCCAGTGATTGCACTTTGGCCAATAGAACAGTTGGTAGTGACTCACTTGCCTACAAATTCTCACAAGTATCCTAGATGCCATCTCCTGCCGTTGTTCCCTTGAAGACTGCAGGAAATGCACTATGGCAGCCTTCCCTGAGAGTGTGTTTTGTTTTGGATAGCTCCAAAAATAGTCTGCTACCTACAGGTTCATATTTGAGTGTCTTCACAAATAGTATTCAATCTTTAAAGCCGAACCAACCCATGCAGGATTCTGTCAACGTTTGTCTTGGATCTTTGTCTGTATTTAGATATGTCAGAATCCTGTTAGCCTTTTCCGCATCAAGCACAAGCAAACACAAGGATGACATTCTGCAGCATTAGTCTGTGATTGATTACCCGTTAAAACCAAGTCTCAGTTTGCTGAATCAGGTGCAAAATCTTTGGCAGACTCCTTAAAAGAGAATTTCCCTTTGAGTATTGCCATTTTCATCTCCCTCTTTTCATCACACACCAATGTGCAATGCTCTGTAATCACACACAGACACACCCATGCAGGCACACACACATACATAAACATACACACACGTACACACATATGCAAACACGCATGCACGTACACACATGTACGCATCCACTCACATATACCCTCCTTCTCCCACCCCATTGTAAACACAATGCTCACCCATTCAAACAGTTCGTTAAATGGAATAATCCAGCCAAAAACAGTGATTAAACAACACATTTGGATTAGAATATCATGGAGTTGGTCTGGGTCCAGACATGATTCAAGTGAAACAGCAGGCAGAATGTTTGTAAGTATAATGGGATGAAGAGAGACAATGTGTACTGTATCTTCCTGCTCTGCCACACTGGTACAGCTAAAAATGTGTGTATGTACCATATGTGTACTATGTATATTTCCATTTCCATTTTAGTCATTTTGCAGATGCTCTTATCCCGAGCGACTTACAATAAGTGCATTCATCTTAAGTTAGGTGAAACAACAACATTTCACAGTTGTAGCAAGTAGGCCAAGAGACCAGAGGTGGCAGAACAGAGTACTCGGGTTGGGGTATGGGGTTTAAGCATTGCCTGAAGGTATTAAGATATGGGCCAGTTCCCCCTTGCTGCTCTTTAGGCCAGCACCAAGGTCTTGAAGATGATGCAAACTTCGTCTGGAAGCCAGTATTTAACAAGTATAATAACAAATCTGTTATACATTATATCAAAGATTGTATATCACACTTACAGATCTAAGGGACACACAATGATACACGGCCAACAAGTCACGTAAACAAAAGATGCATCAAGCAATGAGAAGTCAGAGTCAAAATGTTGGATGTCGAGCCACATCATTTAACCGTAGATGAAAAGAGGGAAATGGTTTTAAGGCAGTCAAAGGTATGGTGTTGCAACTTGAAATAGACTCACAGCAATTACCACCCTGGCCTTGTAGTTATGAAAGGTCAACGTGTGCCAGCTCTCTTTGAACATAACAATGTCTTTCATCTCATGATGCAAAGCACTTTCAGATTCATTTAGAATTGAAAGGTGCTAGGACATACAGAGGAAATGTATTTTTTTCATTTCCAGACTGACCTTGAAACCGTTAATGTATCTAGAATGCAGTAAATATGTACACAGGCTAATACTGTAAAGCTAAGCACTGTAAATGTACAGTTGGTGGGTGTATGTAGAGTAGGCTGAGATGCAGAACTAGCCTGGGTTAGCACAGTCCATGGTGTTGAAACTGGCTCTATTGGTGCTTCTCTTCTGGTGGTGCTGAATGGACAGCTCCACTCTCGCCTTATTCAATAGCTACAACACTCTCAATTTTGTAGAAACAAATATAATGTATCGTCCCTCTGTTCTAACATGACTTCGTATTCAAATATGACAGACAACCATGGCTATTTAAAAATGCATAATCCTATCTGAACATACCGAGCAAATGCATACTGAAACCAGGCTAGTACGATATTCCCATGTATCCTCTACCTAGTTCGTTGTTGGTGTTCATGTTTTATACAAAAGCTACATTACACTGAGTATGAGTGACTATTTTTGGAAGCTGTCACATTATCTGTGATATTCCCTAAAAATAGTTCACAAACTCACAACATTAACTTTCAATTGAAAGATAAAATAGTTGGATAAGTGTGATGATTGGGGAAGTGTGGCTTTAGGGAAGCAGTCCGTATTCACTGTGGATCACAAATGCAGACCCCAAAGTATGCCTGAGAAAAGAAGGAGAGGACAGCTAGAAAGTGAATTTGAACAAAGCTCTCCTGTCACTGTATGGCCAGATAATCCAAGTATATGTATGCATGAGGGCAGGCCTTGAGATTGATTAAATAACAGAACAACCTGAGGGAAGCATTCACTTTCTATCGATGGCATCCAACACTGTGCCATGTCTACCTTCTCACTGGGCCCAAACAGCACATGGTGCTTCTGTGACATTATTATTCTACACCAGCAATATTTGAAACTATTAGGACATGGCCCTTTGATATCTTATGTCCCTGTATTTTTTAAGAAATACATGATGTGAGGCCCAATCCAATATTTACATTTTAATGAGCCCTGTGCACTTAGTAGCCTTGGTAGTATTTATCATGCAATAAGCAGGCAGTCTTCAGGGGGGGCCAGAGCCCTGGCTCAGCCTCAGCAGCAGTGCACACAAGGCGGTTGGAGGCTAGCTCTGACAGTCCTATTAAGGGGGAATTGAGGGGAATGAGGGGAGATTTGCCTTACCTTGGCAAATTATCTCTCATGCCCTGTGACAGCTACGGCAGCTCCTCAGAGCTGCTCTGTGCTGTGAAACGGCCCTGCTCACTCATTTGGAACACTCAAGACTCCAATGTCTCTTTGAAATCCAAGAACAACAAAGTTAAATTGGACAAATGCAAGTATCCATTGCTCAGGAAGGACAGGGAGAGTTGGAGTGCAGGGCTAAACAAGAGAATAGAACTGACTGACAGTATAGGGCTGAAAAGCATACAAGGCAATTTAAGAATGTTATATTCATTCTCCCCTGGAAGGAAACCTGAAGCACAATCCTGTCCTCCTATTTCCTTCCTATCTGACATACCATGTAAAATGTATCAATACTAACTTGTCACAGAAAGCAGACAGGAGAGGGGAGATGGAATGTCAGGTGAGAGCGCTCCCTGAGCAACGATCAGTAGACCCTTCAGAGACAAGGTTATGACTCTACCCTGTTTCAAATGTATTAAGAGCTCTTGCTTTCTGAGAGTTTGTAAAATAGCACCAAATCTTGTATGGTGAAGTGTTTATGATTGAATAGGAACATATATTAACACAATGATCAATGATGGTCTTGCAGGAATTGAATGACATCAGAGTGGTGTTGGGTTCAGTTAAATCAGTGCTTGAGGAGGTCCATTCTCATTCAGAGATAGCAAAATACTATATCTACTCACCCATTGTTATCTGTGAACAACAGTGTGTCTACACATACAAAAGCTCAAACATACCTATGTATACATCGCATCTTAGCTGATATCAGAGTCAAATTGGGAGCACTGCTTTGTCATGAACGCTAACTTTCAGATGGACTTTCCAAACTCTGTATAACAACACCATATCATACCTCTGACATAAAAACATGCATAATCAATTAACCACTGAGAGGGAAAAACAAAAGTAGAATGAAAAATCAGTGTGGATGCTTCCATAGTTTGCTGGATAGCCCAGTGAAAATGCAATGAAGGAACAAATGGCCTTTCCTCCTCTCCACCCATATCCCCTCTCTCCACTCCTACCCCCCTATCTAGCCTCTCCACCCCTATTCCCTCTCCACCCATATCCCCCTATGTAGCCTCTCAACCCCTCCAGCCTCTGGGGTGAGACCGTTGGAGACAGAACTCAGTCAGATGTAACTGATGCGGACATCAGGTGGAGGATCCACTTACAGCTGGTCTCAGCTGAGTTCCCCATGACTGCCTGGTGCACCCCGCCACCCTTTCACGCCTCCAACAGACAGTTCTATTTTCCCCCTGCCTCCCCTCTCTGCCTCCAGAAGGTGCTCAACAGTGACTAAACACTCCCAAATGACCTTATCAATTGTTTTATTATTTTCGGCTGTGCTAGACAAGGTGTCAGAAACACATTCTGGTCTCATAGCTTTAGTTTGAATTCCCTGTTGCGGTAGGGGTTACGATGCTAGGGGATTGAGCCCAGGGTGATTAGAATGAAAGCTGTAGTCATGTCTCTGAATACACAATAAGCACAACTCACTTGCAGTTTGGTGAGGAATACTTTGATTAGAGAGTGCCAAATCTTGACAAGGACACCTACGGTAGTGTTAACAGTTTTTTTTTCATACCTGTTATTTTAAGTATTCAAGGATCTAACAAATACTTATCTTTACCAGTAAAGCATGGCTGTATGTCTTAAAGTGTTAATTGATTACATATATCTTCTTATAAATATACTGTATATGTATAGTCTTAGATAAAAATGGTTCTAAAGAGGTTTCTTCGGCTGTCCCAATAGGAGAACCCTTTTTGGTTCCAGGTATAACTCTTTTGGGTTCCATGTAGAACCCTCTGTGGAAAGGGTTCTACTTGGAATCTACCTGGAATCAAAATGGTTCTTCAAAGAGTTCTTCTGTGGGGACAGCCAACTAACTCTTTTAGGTTCTAGATAGGACCTTTTTTCCTAAGTGTATCTGTATCTCTGTATCAGCGAACAGGTAGATCATTGAATTACACAGGGGGAAACCAAAGTCCTCTCCAAAGTCCCAGCAGTAGTTAGACAGTCAGTGCGGTTAATGAAACATCCACTCCCATTCCAACCATCTGTAGTAATTGAAACACTCACCTTGCAAAAGGGAGAGGTTATGGGAAGATCAATGCTGCTAAAAAGACTGTTTAAAATATTCACAAAGGAATAATTGAAGATATTTCCAGCTGGCATATTATTAATGATGATGTACAGTAGGTGAGGGAGATTGAGTGAAGTACACATTAGAGGGAAACACTGACTCATGTAAAGACATGAAGGATGTCTGCAACCCTGATGCTCTTAATGTGATCTATTGAGACACACATCCCAGAAATTCCGAATCCCCTCGGAACGAGCTGACCAGATGAATGCTACATTATTTTTGTGAAAATAGAAACATGCATTTTCTGAAAACAAAAATGTTCCTTGATCTGGGTACTCAGGCTAGGCTGTTTATATACCATACCAGGGAAGCCTGGTGAAGACAATTTACATTTGTAAATGAAGTTAGATTTTTGTTCAAATTGATTATTTGTCTAAAAACATGCTTTTTCCTAAATCTTTGTACTCAGGCTAGGCTGCTGATATACTATATGAGCTTTCACAGACTCCACAACTCATTCTACTCAATGTTCTTAGCTTAGGGAAGCCTGATTTACAGCCTGATTGCTACACTATTTCTGTGAATTGTATTATTTGTCTTAAAACATACATTTTACACGATCTGGGTACTCAGACTAGGCTGTAGGTATACCATATCATCTCCCACAGACTCCAAAACAATCTTTACACAATGTTCTCAGCTCGGGGAAGCCTGATGAAGAGAATTTACAGTTGTGAATGCCACACTATTTTTGTTGCCCAGTAATCACTGTCATCTTTCTCGCTGTGCCCACTGTGTCCCCCCCCCCCCCTGTTACTGATTAAAACTACTATCATTACGAAGAGTTGAATGAGGAATGGGTTTCTTTACCACAGTTGACTGTACTTTGCCAGTGGACATGCCCTTGCGTCTTTTTCAACATTATGAATCTGAAGATAAAAGTTGACTAACGGCATCTCCTGTTGTTGTCTAATTTAATTACAAAGTACACACACATACACAATTACATATAGGGATATTTTCGGTTCGGCTTTTCAAATGTAATTATCAGCTTATCTAAAAGTATGGAGGAGAACCTACCTTATGCTGGAATATCGAGATAATATATAAATTCACATTAGATCTGGGGAGACAAATCTAATTAACTTTTTAGTGTGTCTCACGTAGTTTCATTTGCTTAATTATGGAATTTTCGTGGTGACTTGTACACAAATAAAAAGCAAATTAAATCATGAAAATGCACTTCAGTTTATAATGTGTTTATTATTTTATAATGTGTTTATTATTTTGTGTGTGTGTGTGTGTGTGTGTGTGTGTGTGTGTGTGTGTGTGTGTGTGTGTGTGTGTGTGTGTGTGTGTGTGTAGCCTGATCTCTAGAATTAGGTACCATGCCTATAGAAAGTTTACACCCACTTGAACATTTTTCACATTTTGTTGCATTACAAAGTGGGATTGAAATGGATTCAATTGTTTGTTTTTTTTCATTGACCAACACAAAATACTCAATAATGTCAAAGTGAAAAGAAATGTTTTACACATTATTACAAATTAATAAAACATCTTCAAAAATATAGTTGTTGCACAAGTATTCACCCCCTTTGCTTAATCAAGCCTAAATGAGTTCAGAATTACATTTGGCTTAACAAATCACATAATACGTTATATGGACTCACTCTGTGTGAAATAATAGGGGTTGACATGATTTTTTAATATACATACATACAACATCTGTAAGGTCCCTCGGTCAAGTATTGAATGTCAAGCACAGATTCCAATACATACACATGTATGCAACAAGGCACTGAAGTAATACACAGCAAACAAATACTATTTTTGGCCTAAATGCTAAGTCTTATGTTTGGGGCAAATCCGATACAAGTAACTGCCTCCTTATTTTCAATCATGGTGGTGGCTGAACCATGGAATTGGTATGCTTGACATTGGCAAAGACTGAGGAGTTTTTCAGGATGAAAAGAAACTGGATGGAACTAACCACAGGCAAAATCCTAGAGGAAAGCCTGCTTCTGTCTGCATTGCTCCAGACATTGGGAGAGGAATTCTACTTTCACCAGGAACTTCACCTACAACACGAACCCAAATCTACACTGGAGTTGCTTACCAAGAAGTGAATGTTTCTGAGTGGTCAAGTTCAATACTTAAATCTGTTTGAAAATCTATGGTAAAAAAAATGAAATTGTTGTATTTCTATGATCCCCAACACCTTGACAGAGCTTGAAGAATTTTGAAAAGAATAGGCAAATAGGAAAAGAAGGGACAAATATTGCACAATACAGGTGTGCCAAGCTCTTAGAGATTTATCCAAGAAGACTCACAGCTGTAATCACTGCCAATGGTGTTTCTAACATGTTCTGACTCAGGGGGGTGAATACTTATATTAGTGTTTTCTTTTTCATTCATCTTTAAAAAAAAATATTGAATTTTTCCTCCACTTTGACATGAGAGTATTTTGTTTAGATCGCTAAAAAAATGACAATTAAATCCATTTTTACCCCACTTTGTAACACAATACAATTTGAAGAAATCCAAGGGGTTGTTGACTTTCTATAGGCACTGCTGTATGTGCGTACCGATAGAGTAAATCTGTTTGTGACAGATGTTGGTTTTATGCATGAGGAGAGAGAGACTATTCTAATATGCAGACACCAAAGTATAAAACAAAAATGTAATCCAACAATCAAAAACCACCATGTACTGTAGATGCAGCCTTGGTGAGAGAATAATGGCCTGGTGAAAAACTAGGATCACAGCTCTTTGTGCTTGTATTGATAAGGACAAAGCAGACCCAGAACCAGGTCATTAGAAAACTGTAAGCTCTAATGAGAAATGTCCTTGTGCAGTAAATAGACAAAAAAAAAGATCAATATTAGAGCTGTCAATAACATGAGTTCCGGTTCCGGTTGGAGCGAGTGGTCGCATCTGCACGTCGCTCCAACGGGTAGTATAACTTTTTCATTATATTTCATTATATCACAACGGTTTGATTTGTCTTATCTTAGCAATTTCTTCTCAGCTAGCTACATAGCCGTCTTTGTATCAAAGATAATTGCGTAATTATCGTATTTCGCCGTCCTAACGTAGTCTTCACTAGCCAGCTAGCTAACGTCCACTGATTAGCTGCACTGAGAAACTTTTACACTCAACTGAACGACTTGATTAGTTTAGTGTTAGCTACCTACATAGCTGTCTTTGCTGTCTTCGTATCATCGTATCATCGTATCCAAGATAATTGTGTTGTTTAGGTTTAGAGTGTGTAGTCTTAGAGTGATTATCTTAATTTACCGAGGTTAGCTAGCCAGCTATTTGTCGTCCTTAACGTAGGTGACTCTGCTAGCTAGCCAACAGCTAGCCAACGCTAGCCAACGTCTTCTGTATAGAACTCAACTACCCGGTCGCATTCACAGGTTGTATCACATTTTCACTTCATTTCATTACAGTACAACGGTTTGATTTGTTTGATCGTAGCTAGCTACTTAGCTAGCTACATAGCCGTCTTTGTATCAAAGATAATTGTGTAGTCTAGAGCGATTTTCTAGGTTCGCTAGCCATCTATTGTCGTTCTTTTAACGCAACGTAACGTAAACAACACTGCTAGCTAGCCTGCTAGCCCCGAATAGCAACACTGCAGAAACTATTACACTCAACGGAATGACTTGATTAGTGTAGTGTCAACAACGCACCCACTGCCAGCTGGCCTACTTCAGCAGTACTGTATCATTTTAATCATTTTAGTCAATAAGATTCTTGCTACGTAGCTTAACTTTCTGAACATTCGAGACGTGTAGTCCACTTGTCATTCAATCTCCTTTGCATTAGCGTAGCCTCTTCTGTAGCCTGTCAACTATGTGTCTGTTTATCCCTGTTCTCTCCTCTCTGCACAGACCATACAAACGCTCCTCACCGCGTGGCCGCGGCCACCCTACTCTGGTGGTCCCAGCGCGCACGACCCACGTGGAGTTCCAGGTCTCCGGTAGCCTCTGGAACTGCCAATCTGCGGTCAACAAGGCAGAGTTCATCTCAGCCTATGCCTCCCTCCAGTCCCTCGACTTCTTGGCACTGACGGAAACATGGATCACCACAGACAACACTGCTACTCCTACTGCTCTCTCTTCGTCCGCCCACGTGTTCTCGCACACCCGAGAGCATCTGGTCAGCGGGGTGGTGGCACCGGGATCCTCATCTCTCCCAAGTGGTCATTCTCTCTTTCTCCCCTTACCCATCTGTCTATCGCCTCCTTTGAATTCCATGCTGTCACAGTTACTAGCCCTTTCAAGCTTAACATCCTTATCATTTATCGCCCTCCAGGTTCCCTCGGAGAGTTCATCAATGAGCTTGATGCCTTGATAAGCTCCTTTCCTGAGGACGGCTCACCTCTCACAGTTCTGGGCGACTTTAACCTCCCCACGTCTACCTTTGACTCTTTCCTCTCTGCCTCCTTCTTTCCACTCCTCTCCTCTTTTGACCTCACCCTCTCACCTTCCCCCCTACTCACAAGGCAGGCAATACGCTCGACCTCATCTTTACTAGATGCTGTTCTTCCACTAACCTCACTGCAACTCCCTCCAAGTCTCCGACCACTGCCTTGTATCCTTTTCCCTCTCGCTCTCATCCAACACCTCCCACACTGCCCCTACTCGGATGGTATCGCGCCGTCCCAACCTTCGCTCTCTCTCCCCCGCTACTCTCTCCTCTTCCATCCTATCATCTCTTCCCTCCGCTCAAACCTTCTCCCACCTATCTCCTGATTCTGCCTCCTCAACCCTCCTCTCCTCCCTCTCTGCATCCCTTGACTCTCTATGTCCCCTATCCTCCAGGCCGGCTCGGTCCTCCCCTCCCGCTCCGTGGCTCGATGACTCATTGCGAGCTCACAGAACAGGGCTCCGGGCAGCCGAGCGGAAATGGAGGAAAACTCGCCTCCCTGCGGACCTGGCATCCTTTCACTCCCTCCTCTCTACATTTTCCTCCTCTGTCTCTGCTGTAAAGCCACTTTCTACCACGCTAAATTCCAAGCATCTGCCTCTAACCCTAGGAAGCTCTTTGCCACCTTCTCCTCCCTCCTGAATCCTCCGCCCCCTCCCCCCTCCTCCCTCTCTGCAGATGACTTCGTCAACCATTTTGAAAAGAAGGTCACGACATCCGATCCTCGTTTGCTAAGTCAAACGACACCGCTGGTTCTGCTCACACTGCCCTACCCTGTGCTCTGACCTCTTTCTCCCTCTCTCTCCAGATGAAATCTCGCGTCTTGTGACGGCCGGCCGCCCAACAACCTGCCCGCTTGACCCTATCCCCTCCTCTCTTCTCCAGACCATTTCCGGAGACCTTCTCCCTTACCTCACCTCGCTTATCAACTCATCCCTGACCGTTGGCTACGTCCCTTCCGTCTTCAAAAGCGAGAGTTGCACCCCTTCTGAAAAAACCTACACTCGATCCCTCCGATGTCAACAATTACAGACCAGTATCCCTTCTTTCTTTTTCTCCAAAACTCTTGAACGTGCCGTCCTTGGCCAGCTCTCCCGCTATCTCTCTCTGAATGACCTTCTTGATCCAAATCAGTCAGGTTTCAAGACTAGTCATTCAACTGAGACTGCTCTCCTCTGTATCACGGAGGCGCTCCGCACTGCTAAAGCTAACTCTCTCTCCTCTGCTCTCATCCTTCTAGATCTATCGGCTGCCTTCGATACTGTGAACCATCAGATCCTCCCTCTCCACCCTCTCCGAGTTGGGCATCTCCGGCGCGGCTCACGCTTGGATTGCGTCCTACCTGACAGGTCGCTCCTACCAGGTGGCGTGGCGAGAATCTGTCTCCTCACCACGCGCTCTCACCACTGGTGTCCCCCAGGGCTCTGTTCTTGGCCCTCTCCTATTCTCGCTATACACCAAGTCACTTGGCTCTGTCATAACCTCACATGGTCTCTCTTATCATTGCTATGCAGACGACACACAATTAATCTTCTCCTTTCCCCCTTCTGATGACCAGGTGGCGAATCGCATCTCTGCATGTCTGGCAGACATATCAGTGTGGATGACGGATCACCACCTCAAGCTGAACCTCGGCAAGACGGAGCTGCTCTTCCTCCCGGGGAAGGACTGCCCGTTCCATGATCTCGCCATCACGGTCGACAACTCCATTGTGTCCTCCTCCCAGAGCGCCAAGAACCTTGGCGTGATCCTGGACAACACCCTGTCGTTCTCAACTAACATCAAGGCGGTGGCCCGTTCCTGTAGGTTCATGCTCTACAACATCCGCAGAGTACGACCCTGCCTCACACAGGAAGCGGCGCAGGTCCTAATCCAGGCACTTGTCATCTCCCGTCTGGATTACTGCAACTCGCTGTTGGCTGGGCTCCCTGCCTGTGCCATTAAACCCCTTCAACTCATCCAGAACGCCGCAGCCCGTCTGGTGTTCAACCTTCCCAAGTTCTCTCACGTCACCCCGCTCCTCCGTTCTCTCCACTGGCTTCCAGTTGAAGCTCACGCCTTGGTCTTAACTAGCATCCGCTACAAGACCATGGTGCTTGCCTACGGAGCTGTGAGGGGAACGGCACCTCAGTACCTCCAGGCTCTGATCAGGCCCTACACCCAAACAAGGGCACTGCGTTCATCCACCTCTGGCATGCTCGCCTCCCTACCACTGAGGAAGTACAGCTCCCGCTCAGCCCAGTCAAAACTGTTCGCTGCCCTGGCCCCCCAATGGTGGAACAAACTCCCTCACGACGCCAGGACAGCGGAGTCAATCACCACCTTCCGGAGACACCTGAAACCCCACCTCTTTAAGGAATACCTAGGATAGGTTAAGTAATCCCTCTCACCCCACCCCCCTAAGTTTTAGATGCACTATTGTTAAGTGACTGTCCCACTGGATGTCATAAGGTGAATGCACCAATTTGTAAGTCGCTCTGGATAAGAGCGTCTGCTAAATGACTTAAATGTAAATGTAAATGTAAATGTTAACGGAACCTATTCCGCATAGACACACAGTGGAAGCTGCTGTTATGTAGCGCTGTCTGTCTCAAAATCAGCTATGCATGCAGCTTTGAGCAACTATTTTGAAGGAAAATGTACAGAAAGTTCAACCATAAACACATTCTCAGATGTTTTTTAGATAACAGCAAAAATATAATTTGTACAGATGTAGCTAGCTAGTTATGCTAACGTTAGCTAGCTAACCAAACAAATGTTTACAATGCAATGGCTGAATGCCTCTTGATATAACTCTAACTTTCCACAATGATTTTAATCAGAACAGGACATCCATTCCATTTAGCTACTGTTTTTGTTGTAGTTCCCAGGTTAAAAGATATAAGCAAATGATGCCAATTCTAGTTCGTGTTGAAGTAGCCTTGGCTAGATCTAATATCTGTATTAGCCTACGTGAACTCAGTCATAGCTGCCAGTTGTTATGTGTTATGTGTGTGTGTTCAAGTTTTACACTTCAAAGACATTGACAAGAGGGAGTAGGCCTACTTAAACATTGGGCAAATGTTGTTTCTGACACAGATTATTTTGTGTTTCCATCCCTTACAGTCACAGTATTCCTGTAACTCAATGCACTGCTTTTTAAATGAAAAATATTTATTTAGGGCCAAATTTGAGCAAATTCTAAAATTGTGATTAATCAAGATTAACTACAGAAAATCATGCGATTAATCATAATTCATTATTTTACTCATTTGACAGCCCTAATCTATATACACACAAAAAACAGCAGATGTATCTAGATATATTGTGCCAAGTACCTCCATTTTTCGAGCAGTCTTAAACGGCAGATAGAATAGTGTTTCTAAGCTGTGTGTTTCTGTAATGTGTAATAAAGAAGATGATGTGACTCTCCATGGCTGTTGAGCCAAACCTCAGGTGAGAGGATTCCTACTGTCACACTCAACATCAGCTAGATTATCTCCTTTAATTATTGACCTGAGTTAGGGATGGAAGTTATGATCTCTCTCTCTCTCTCTCTCTCTCTCTCTTTACTCGGTTCTAATATATCTTTCTCCCTCTCCCTTTCTCTGTTTCTCTCTCTCTCCCTCTCCCTTTCTCTCTCTCTCTCTCTCTCTCTCTCTCTCTCTCTCTCTCCCTCTCCCTTTCTCTGTTTATCTCTCTCTCTCTCTCTCTCTTTACTCGGTTCTAATATA
This sequence comes from Oncorhynchus gorbuscha, assembly GCF_021184085.1. Classification (NCBI taxonomy): domain Eukaryota; kingdom Metazoa; phylum Chordata; class Actinopteri; order Salmoniformes; family Salmonidae; genus Oncorhynchus; species Oncorhynchus gorbuscha. Next base: position 35,313,579 of record NC_060178.1, read on the forward strand.
TCTTTCTCCCTCTCCCTTTCTCTGTTTCTCTCTCTCTCCCTCTCCCTCTCTCTCTCTCTCTCTCTCTCTCTCTCTCTCTCTCTCTCTCTCTCTCTCTCTCTCTCTCTCTCTCTCTCTCTCTCCCTCTCCCTTTCTCTGTTTATCTCTCTCTCTCTCTCTCTCTTTACTCGGTTCTAATATATCTTTCTCCCTCTCCCTTTCTCTGTTTCTCTCTCTCTCTCTCTCTCTCTCGCTCTCCCTTTCTCTCTCTCTCTCTCTCTCTCTCTCTCTCTCTCTCTCTCTCTCTCTCTCTCTCTCTCTCTCTCTCTCTCTCTCTCTCTCTCTCTCTCTCTCTCTCTCTCTCTCTCTCTCTCTCTTAAACTCTTTCTATCTAACAGTGCCCAATGGATGCAAAGTTAAAATTTGGAAAGGTTTCAGGTATTACTTGAGAGATTTTAGTACTGAGTAGTAAAACCTTGATAGTTCAAATTTCTCAAGTTTCTGCAGATGTGGATATTTGGTTGTTCCTTTTGTTCCCTTGCTACGTTAATCTATTCTTTCTTTCTCTTTTTTTCATTCTTTCTTTCATTAAAATCCTTGAGTAAAGACTACCCATTGGATTGCCTCCCTATGTTTATTTATTGGTGGCAGCACGCTGCACTTCTACTAAATCTAATGGTATTTGCACTCCTATTCATTCTGGCGGTCTGCCACAATTCAGTTGCTTTTCATTTATCAAAGGGCTCTCTGCACAGACTGCACTAACCGAGCAATCAGTCCTTATTGTGCCTTTCCAACAGCTTATTACATTGGAACAGGCCAACAATGCAAAAAATATGCGTCGCCTATTGCTGAGATTCTGGTATGATAATGAAGCATTCTTCTGTCCACAGTTCAGGGTGTCAGCCCCCTTGGCTGGTAGTGCAGCAGGGTGAATGCACCATTAGTAGACGTCGGAGGAAGCTGAACTATAGATTAAGATTTTAAGGGGATGGCAATTTGCCATCCCCTGTGACCTCAACCCCCTGATCAATGTTTTCAATATGAGTATTTATAGATGTGACCAGGCTTAATATGAGGATGCTACTTCTACCCAATGGGGTCACATTAGGGATGCAAGACATGGCAGACACCTTAAGTTCCCTGACTGGATTTTTTCCAAATATCGTAATATTGTACCCCTGCAGCAATTACAGGGATCGTTGCTAGGGTAGAGACAGATTGTAAATGAACTCTTGCCACTTAACAGCATGTAGGATAATGTTTACCTGATGCAGTGCAGAGCTGGGGATGAAGATGGAGTTAGGTACTGTAGAATGATTTGATTTCACTTGCCATGTCAAGTCTATTGAATTTTATGTAATTAAAAGGTACAATTAAAACCTGGTTCAAATACCAATGTCAAATAGTTTCTTACAGATACATGGATGTTTTGGGAATGTGTTTGATTTAGCTTGGAGTTTGCACTATTTGTACTGACCGGAATGTGGTAGGGGAGAGTCAGGTATGTTGAGACATTTGTTTTTACATTCAGCATCACTATGTCAAGGAAAATGTAGTATTCCTTCTAACAAATATATCTACATATATATTGCAGGATGTTGTGTATCCCTGGAAATAATTTAATTTAATTTAAACATAACAATTTTGAAAATATAGCTTGTCCAAACATTGTCTCTTGGCACATCTTACCCCAAGTATGGGGTAAATTGGACATAGGGACTAGATAAACTAGGGACACGTTTCTAACACTTTGTACATTTTTAAACACTTTTAATATAGGATCTGGCCTGGTGTAACCTCTGTCGTGGAAATGTCCTTTATTACTAAATAAGGAGAGTTACAAACCACACACCAGTCAGAGTTATACATAAACTTCATATTTTAATTCAATGAGCTTCACCATAGCCCTGTGACTCTCAGATCAATTCAGTGTCTATAAATGAATTCTCTGAGAGTGTCAACATAATGGCAACTGAGATCTTTTATAGCAAAGATCCACCCCTCTCAACTTACAATGACGAACCACAGGTCTTTGGAAAACTGCAAAAAGGAAGGCTTTTACTTGAGAGAGGAGTATCCCATAGCCAGACAGCATTAGCTATAAATTATTGTTCAGTTTGCTCTCTTAGACAAGGTTCTAGTTCTCGTTCTTGGCACTTCATATTACCAAGCCATTACCTCATCCAATGGCATATATCAATTGTCAATTCTAGATACCCCCATCTCAAATACAATCCCTCCAGGACATATACTAAATCAAGATAAGTTTCGACATCAGAGGGGACATATAATGGTTCCAGACACTGCCATATTCTTCCCCTCAATGGGAAAAGTAGGGAGTGACTGGTGTACAGACATTGTGGAGCCCTTCACATGGTTTAACAGATACCCCCTGTCGTGTCTTTGGCTATGCCGGATTAAGTGATATGACATGCTATTCTATAAAATAATTTCTCCGTAATTAATACTACCTGATTGAGCTAATCATAAATGTAATTAACTAGAGAGTTGGGTACCACAAAATAATATTTATGGAGCTTTTATCTTCCGAATAAACTTTTAAAGACCTAATATTTTACAACAATAGCAGTCAATATTAATCGTCATCTTAATTCAGTCTCATCTGAAAGTTGTAAATTCTTGGTTATCTGCACGAACCCTAGCTAACAAGTTGAACCAGCAATACAAAATTGGGTTTAATTGTTTAATTACTAAATACCTAACTAATCACACAGAATTACACATACACATAATTAAATCATAACTTGATTACAAATTACATCATAAAGGAAAACGTCCCTAGCGGGCAGAACAGATATGACTGTCACGCCTTGGTCTTAGTATTTTGTGTGTTCGTTATATATTTGGTCAGGCCAGGGTGTGACATGGGTTTTAATGTTGTTTTTCGTATTGGGGTTTTGTAGTCATTGGGATTGCGGCTGAGTAGGGGTGTAGCATAGGTTGGCTGCCTGAGGCGGTTCTCAATCAGAGTCAGGTGATTCTCGTTGTCTCTGATTGGGAACCGTATTTAGGTAGCCTGGGTTTCACTGTGTATTTTGTGGGTGATTGGTCTTGTCTCTGTGTTAGTGTTCACCAGACAGGCTGTATAGGTTTTCACGTTCCGTTTGTTGTTTTTGTATATATACAGTTATTTCATGTATCGTTGTTTTTTCATTAAAGAACATGAGTAACTACCACGCCGCATTTTGGTCCGACTCTCTTTCGACAAACGAACGCCGTTACAATGACAGCTTGTTACACAAAAGAAAAGGGGCTGGGTTTGAGTGAAAGAGCGGGAAGACTGAGGAACAAAAGGCGAAGCTGTGCTATCTGGAAGATTATCGTAAATACAGTATCTTATGCATTCTAAATTACCACCCATTTGGAAAAGGAAAATGCAATAAATATTTACTCTGAGCTGTGCTTCGGTAGCTTGGTGGTAGATGGTAGGCCGTGTTGCAAAACCAAGTCCTTGCGTCCTTTGAAGGGTGTCTCTGCTGGTAAATTGAATACGTTGTAGTAACATCATTGTTTGGTAGCCGGGATACTCTGTCTGTTCCTGTTTTATAGCCAATGTCCATTCACAGGTGCGGGCCACTGATTGAGCAGAGCCCTATCTTATGAAAACCCAAATCTCACATTTTAGAAGCTAAAATCACATTTCAACCCGTCATGAATAATTTCATATTCAAACATTTAAATTGAACAACAATTCCAAGTGAATCCGATAACTCTGATGTGTAGACTTTCCACTGTAGAGTTTATGACATCTTATCATTGATGAGAATGTCTCAGATGACAACCGAACTGACATCATATTCATTAAGTACCACCGCATACCGTCGGGAGAACAAGTATTTGATACACTGCCGATTTTGCATGTTTACCTACTTACAAAGCATGTAGAGGTCTGTAATTTTTCATCATAGGCACACTTCAACTGTGAGAAATCCAGAAAATCCCATTCTATGATTTTTAAGTAATTCATTTGCATTTTATTGCATGACATAAGTTTTTGTTCACCTACCACCAGTAAGAATTCGGCTCTCACAGACCTGTTCGTTTTTCTTTAAGAAGCCCCCCTGTTCTCCACTTATTATGTGTATTAACTGCACCTGTTTGAACTTGATATCTGTATAAAAGACACATGTCCACACACTCAATCAAACAGACTCCAACCACTCCACAATGGCCAAGACCAGAGAGGGTGTAAGGACATCAGGGATAACATTGTAAACCCTGCACAAGGCTGGGATGGACTACAGGACATTAGGCAAGCAGCTTGGTGAGAAGGCAACAACTGTTGGCGCAATTATTAGAAAATGGAAGAAGTTCAAGATGAGGGTCAATTACCCTTGGTCTGGGGATCCATGCAAGATCTCACCTCGTGAGGCATCAATGATCATGAGGAAGGTGAGGGATCAGCCCAGAACTACACAGCAGGATCTGGTCAATGACCTGAAGAGACCTGGGACCACAGTCTCAAAGAAAAGTAACAAACTACGCCGTCATGGATTCAAATCCTGCAGAGCACGTAAGGTCCCCCTGCTCAAGCCAGCGTGTGTCCAGGCCCGTCTGAAGTTTGCCAATGACCATCTGGATGATCCAGAGGAGGAATGGGAGAAGGTCATGTGGTCTGATGAGACAAAAATAGAGCTTTTTGGTCTAAACTCCACTCCACCAAACTCTAAACTCCACTTTTTGGTCTAAAACACTCTGTGTTTAGAGGAAGAAGAAGGATGAGTACAACCCCAAGAACACAATCCTAACCGTGAAGCATGGAGGTGGAAACATCATTCTTTGGGGATGCTTTTCTGCAAAGGGGACAGAACAACTGCACCGTATTGAGGGGAGGATGGATGGGGCCATGTATCGCAAGATCTTGGCCAACAACCTCCTTCCCTCAGTAAGAGCATTGAAGATGGGTCATGGCTGGGTCTTCAAGCATGACAACGACCCGAAATACACAGCCAGGGCAACTAAGGAGTGGCTCCGTAAGAAGCATCTCAAGGTCCTCGAGTGGCCTAGCCAGTCTCCAGACCTGAACCCAATAGAACATTTTGGAGTGAGCTGAAAGTATTTTTTGCCCAGCAACAGCACCAAAACCTGAAGGATCTGGAGAAGGTCTGTATGGAGGAGTGGGCCAAAATCCCTGCTGCAGCATGTGCAAACCTGGTCAAGAACTACAGGAAACGTATGATCTCTGTAATTGCAAACAAAGGTTTCTGTACCATATATGAAGTTCTGCTTTTCTGATGTATCAAATACTTATGTCATGCAATAAAATGCAAATTAATTACTTAAAAATTATACAATGTGATTTTCTGGATGTTTGTTTTAGATTCTGTCTCTCAGAGTTGAAGTGTACCTATGATAAAAATTACAGACCTCTACATGCTTTGTAAGTAGGAAAACCTGCAAAATCGGCAGTGTGTCATATACTTGTTCTCCCCACTCTATGTTCAGTTATCTATTTATTTTCACCTTTATTTAACCAGGTAGGCTAGTTGAGAACAAGTTCTCATTTGCAACTGCGACCTGGCCAAGATAAAGCATAGCAATTTGACACATACAACAACACAGAGTTACACATGGAATAAACAAAACATACAGTCAATAATACAGTTGGTCGGATTACCAGAATATAGTTCATTTCCCCCCACCTTCTGATGTTCCCAGAATCTCTATGTTAACCAAGGGTTTTGCAAATGTAACATCAGTAGGGTAGAGAGAGGAAAAAGGGGGAAGAGGTATTTATGACTGTCATAAACATATCCCCAGGCCAACTTCATGACACCTCACATATGAAGACAATCCTGACCTCTCCCCTCACTGGGGCCCAAGTGACTTTCCCACATAAGCATATTTATGAAAATGTATAAAACATCTTATTTATCAATGTTATCTGACTAATTCTGATTCTGCCACGACACCTCATACCCCAGTGATAATACCTTGCATTTCAGCTGGGAAGTAAACACTTAAATTGACCCTTTGCTAAGCCCCACCCCTTTTTGTCACCGTTGCAACCTCAGACAACATTTTCACAGGAAGCCCATTTCCCCATACAAACCCTTGGCAAAATCCCTTCACAATTATTTCAAACTGTGCTTTTAATACACAATTGAATTAAACACAGACGACCCCTTGCTAATCAGGAAACTCTCTGGTACGTTGTGGTGAACTGTCCATTTAACTAACCGTTTCGCATGACTTACCTTACTCTCCCCTACTGTAGAATGATATAGCTAAAAGGTACCAAACAGACCTGGGTCAAATACAGATGCATGGATGTTTTTATCTCACCTTTATTTAACCAGGTAAGACCCATTGTGGTTAAAAAAACTATTTTGTGAGGGTGACCTGGCAAGAAGGCAAAACAGGGAAATAGCAGCATGTACATAAAATCGTGTGTTAAAAAATACAACATACACACAAAAGACAAAGTGTAATAAGTTACAGATACATTTGAATATTAGAAAGAACTGTAACTATCACAAACAGTGTTGTTGATCAGAGTTGGAAAAACATGCAAGGACACTAACTGCCCTAACTTTAAGATCTTTTGAAGTCAGATTAGCAAGATGAAGGGGCATTATGGGAAAAATATTTTTCCCCCATCTCAGTTCTAGCCTTAGGAACAGACAATGATAGCAGCGACTGTAAACGACGACTGTATTGAGTGAGTGATCTGATCAGTAAGGAACAGAGATACAAAGGGAGTTGCCCTATTAATGCTTTGGACACAAAAGTTTACCAGTGCTTTAGCCTCCTGGTGGAAAGAGAGGTCCATTGCACCATGGCATACAAATCACAGTGACGGGTGAGTGATCTTGCGTTTGTAAAAAATCTCCAAGCACAATGATACACTGTGTCCAGAGTTTTTAAGGTCCTGCATATTGACAATATCACCATAATCCAGGACTGATTAAAAAGTGCTTTGAAAAATATCCTTTCTAACTGACATTGAAAAGCTAAATTTGTTCCTAAAATAGAAACCCCATTTCAACTTCAGTTTATTGGTCAAGTTATTAATGTTCTGTTTAAAATTAAGAATGTAATCTAAGCAAATACCAAGATACTTATATGAAGTGACCCTATCAATTTGCTGGCCTTTTAGAGTTAAAATCTCCAAGTGACTCCATCTGTCTTCATTCAGAGAAGAGAAAACCATACATTTTACATTAAGCACAAGTTTCGATTCAAAATGTTTCCTTTGAATCGCATCAATAGCCAACAGTAAGGTCTAAAAAGCCTTCTCAATATTAGATGAGAATATTAGAATACTAGAATAAATAACTGTGTCATCAGCATACAGATGGAGATTTGGAGAGTCAACAGTCTTCCCTATGTCATTTATATACCGTGTAAAAAAGATCAGACCTATAATTCAGCCCTGGAGAACTCCTTTCGTAAACCTTCGAAACACAGATTTCATACCCTCCTGTGCTACACACTGTGTTCTGTCAGAAAGGTAGTTTTGGAACAAATCCAATGCATCAACACTTAAAACCTCTACAGCATTGGTGTGTCCCCCACGGGATGGTTGAGCTAACATAGGCTAATGTGATTAGCATGAGGTTGTAAGTAACAAGAACATTTCCCCAGACATAGACATATCTGATATTGACAGAAGGCTTAAAGTCCTGCTAATCTAACTGCATTGTATAATTTACAGTAGCTATTACAGTGAAATAATACCATGCAATTGTTTGAGGAGAGTGAACAGTTATGAACTTGAAAATGTATTAATAAACCAATTAGGCACATTTGGGCAGTCTTGATGCACACTTTTGAACAGAAATGCAATGGTGCATTTAATCAGTCTATATACACTGCTGCCATCTGGTGGCAAACTTTTTAATTGCACCTGGGCTAGTACATTATGGTCTTTCTCTTGCATTTCAGATTATTATTATTTTTTATAAACACATTTTTTTTTCTTTGTATTATCTTCTACCAGTTCTATTGAATTTGTAAGTCGCTCTGGATAAGAGCGTCTGCTAAATGACTTAAATGTAATGTAAATGTGTTATATTCTCCTACATTATTTAAGATTTCCGTAAACGTCAAAGTGTTTCCTTTCAAATGGTATCAATAATATATATATATATATCCTTGCTTCAGGTCCTGAGCTACAGGCAGTTCGATTTGGGTATGTCATTTTAGGCAAAACATTTTTTTAAAGGGTCCGATCCAACCTACCTTTTTTAGTCTATACAACAGCACGGTATTGTCAACAGGGTCAACGGGGTCTTCAATAAGTCAATAAAAAGTGAAACATTAACCTTGTCCTGAGCGTCTAGAATATCACCTACAACCTTAGTTACTGCAGTAATTGTACTATGCTTGGCATTTAAACCCAATTGAAAATGAGATAAAACTGAGTTATTATAAAGACATGATTTCAACTGTGAGTTCACCAGGTTTTCCAAAACTTTTGCCAGTGCAGGCAGTTTAGAAATGGGATGATAATTATCCAACTGGGACGGGTCTTCACCCCATCTATTTCATTGGTAAAATTAAATAGATGCAGCAGTTTCACTCACAGGCTCATTCGAGATGTTAGGATAAAGTTCATTATCAAATAAATGCCCAGCCTTAGCAAAATGCTCATTAAACATGTCAAGCAGTTTATTCTTGTCAGTCACATCCATTAAATTTGAAGTCAAAGTCAGTGGAAGAACAGTAGATTTCATGTTAGCATTCATGGATTTCATTGTTTTCCATCATTTCGTCGGTTCTTGAGGTTTGCCTTGGTTGATTTGTAATTGAAGCTAGATTTGGAGTTCTTTATTAACAAGGTGCACTTGTTTCTCAGTGCCCTGAATAACTACCAATCAGCCTGGGAATTACCGTTTCTGGCTTTGGCCCATTGTGAATTTTGTTTTCGGATCAAATCAGTAATTAATGTAAACCAGGGATTGTCTCTACCTCTTACCTGGTACTTTTTGAGAGGGTGGTGTTTCTCAGAGATAGTAGAAAACATGGAATGAAAATAGGAGAATGCCTCCTCTATGTCCGGAACGTATATAACTATTGAACTGCTTTCCTATAGAAGTTTTGAACGGATTTCCTATATAACTATTGAACTGCTTTCCTATAGAACTATTGAACTGCTTTCCTATAGAAGTTTTGAACTGATTTCCTATAGAACTATTGAACTGCTTTCCTATTTGGGGTATGCTTGATTTAGCTTGGAGTTTGCACTTTATGAACTAACTGGCATAATATCATTGTGATCATGTCGCCAGTGTTCCAGCCAAGAGAATACCTGATAGGTGACACCTGACACCCTGTCACGAGACCCATTATTAGTCCTGACAGTATGATGTGTAATATTGGTCACTTTTGCCAATAATCTGATCACCAGCTGTGTCTGTACAAGGGGATGTGGATATGGGGGGAACCTATGTAGATTATAGTGGCGCAGGTCTATAAATATGAATGGATGTGTAGTGTGTGTGTGTGTGTGTGTGTGTGTGTGTGTGTGTGTGTGTGTGTGTGTGTGTGTGTGTGTGTGTGTGTGTGTGTGTGTGTGTGTGTGTGTGTGTGTGTGTGTGTGTGTGTGTGTGTGTGTGTGTGTGTGTGTGTGTGTGTGTGTGTGTGTGTGTGTGTGTGTCTGTGTGTGTGTGTCTGTGTGTGTGTGTGTTTGTGTAAGCATGTGCATAAGGTGTCTGTCTGTGTTTGTTGCCGTTTGTGTCTGTATAGCAGAGTTGTTGTTGTTGTCCTTAAGATGACAGAGGTTTGATTCAATACCTTACCGAGCATCTAATCTAGATATAGCTACCTCTTGCTATTTATGCATTCAACCTACAGTAAATACCTCCCTTTGGTTTCTCCTGGCACTTGGTGTATTATATCATTAATAACATTAGAATTGAATAAATACAATTCCAGCGCTTGGTATATCCTGTTGTATTAGTAATCAATTTAGCTTTCTGATGGAATCTCAAGACAGGTTAAAAGGGGTTGACGCATGTGAATGGTGAAATTAGAACGCATCCGAGGGTGGAATTGTATGACTATGTGAAAGCATGCCTACTACTCCACTCTCTTTGCAAAGGCGAAGAGGCATCCTGAAGCATTCAGAACCACTTACGCACACCTCTCTCCCAATCAATACCGCTCATTCAGACATAAATTACTCTATAGGATTTAAGTTTTTCGGCTGAACGAGTGACAGTTCAGACCGTTTGAGGCATGTGATAAGTAGGCCTTTTTAATGGTAGCTCATAATTTCATAGATCAATGAGTATTACCTACAGCAGTAAAAAGGTAGAATTTGTAATGGGGCCAAACTCTATATTCACCTCCCCATTGTCTTTCAAGGACATTGCCTTTTAAATCCTGGGCTACTGTCTTCTTTGAAGGTTTATCTTCGCTTATGTACAGAATATTTATGTGTCATATCCTAACAGCAGATATGATTGGAACATTTCAGCCGGAGGAGAGAATAGTAATCATATAGAATTGCTTTAGCTCATTCGACAGTCAGTATGCAATATGCAATTGGTGGAATAATCTCTCTGGTTGGAAAGATTTCTGTCTGAAATGGGTTCAGTTAGCGAGCTAGCTAAACTAAGTATGCAACTAGGTGATTGATTATGTTGCAAATGTACAACTCACAACCCCAGGTAGATATGGCAGTGAGTTACAAGGCACTACACACAATTTGTAAACTCAGCATAACATTTTAACTAGTAGCAGTGGTGGCAATATCTATCGCTGAAGTGATAAATGGCTTGCAACGACACTCAAAGCAGCTCTCGCCCATAAAAGACCATGAAATTCAAGCACAGGTAATAGAACCAGAGCTATATAAGAATTATTTGGCTTATGTTGGGAAGCCATCGTTCTAGCTGCCGTAGCTTCAGGCCATTCCTGACCCAAAAGCCGGCATTCAGTGGACGAAACTAACAGCTTTGCTACATAAATGCAATTTGAAGTAGGCAATTGCATCTTCACATTCACCCAAAAGATATCAAAAAGGGCTGGCTATTATGAACCGCTCAGGCTAGATAAGCAGTCTCAGCTGCTGAGTATGGAGTGGAATTAGCTAGAAAACCTTTATTCATCCCAGACATGTTTACTGGTCCTGCAGGGGAAGCTTGTGAAATTGGTGTAAAATTCAATTAACACATAGCCTGAAAATACCCAGAGCAAATACCTGCTATTTAATTGTATACAGAGATGTTGCATATTACTTGTCCCAGCTCATTGGCTTGAAACACATCGCTAATTCCATTTAGCCGATAGGTGAGCAGCTTGCTGAGAAGATCAGTTAAGGATGCAGGTTTGTTCTAAAGGAGAAACACTGAAAAATATGAAGAAAGTAGCTATTGATTAAAGAGGTGGCCATGAAAATCCAGAATTGTATACTATATCTAATAACAGGGGAATCCATCACTATCGGCATTTTGTGTTGATGACCCGAGAAAGTGAGGGAGCTTTATGGAGGCATTATAAGCGGGCTGTCTGGGCCTTTTTAAAGGCACATCACTCAGGGTGTCGCAGAAATTGGTTTGCACCCGTCAGCTCTCGACAGAACATTCCACCACTGGACCTCAACTCCAAACACACAGCTGCTCCACACTGATGGGAACCTCTGATGCACAGGTACTCACACATGCATGCAAGCGCACATACACAAAGCCACGCAAACACACACATACTAAGCGATAGAGATGATCAAAACACTGAGCTCCAATCTAGATAGAGAGCAACAAATCAAACCGACAGAGTGGAAAAACAGTTTCAAGCTCCAGTGAAGACAAAAATGTGACTTTCCTTTGTTTTTATATATTTCCACACTATGAGGTTGGAATAATACTGTGAAATTGTGATAATCATGACAATGCCATTTTAGTGTAAGAGCTTCTTGAAAAAAACACCTGAAATTTCTGCCTGTTTTAGTGGGATAGAGTTTTGGCCTACCTGATGACGTCACTAGTGGGAAATTAGTTAACAGACCAATAAGAAAGATAATTTAAACCTCTCTGCCAATAACACCTAGTTTTCAGTTTTCCCCTCCCTACCCAGACCACTCCCAGACAATCTTAGAGAAATTATTGGTTGAGAAATTGCTTTTTGATAAGAAGCTCATTTTTGTTTCTTTTTGACTTTTTAATTCAAAACAATCACAGTGAGGTACTTAATTTTTACCCAGAATGTTTTAATAGATGAGTGTGTCTTCTAGTAATGGAGTAAATAATTTCAGATATGTGTCTGTAGGATGTTGCAGCACATAAGCATGACACACACACACACACACACACACACACACACACACACACACACACACACACACACACACACACACACACACACACACACACACACACACACACACACACACACACACACACACACACACACACACACACACACACACACACTGAGAGATTTGAGCAATATTGTATGGGATGTTATGTTACAGTGCATAAGCATTCAGTGCACAGGGAGTCGGCTATCTCATTTCCATAACTGCTGAAATTAGCTCCTGCCAGGTATTGGAAGAGCTTACTTCCTTCCTGTTTAATCCGGAGGCCCTGTCAAGCGTGATGAATCTTGTCAATCTCGGAGTGGCAAGAGACTTGATTGACCTAAAATCTAGTGCTAATTTATTAAACACATTGCTGGGATACAGAAACTCAATTTGACTCCATTTGACTGAATATATATGGAATGTTTGTGAATAACTAAACTGGCAGGCCTACTTCTACTTCAGTTAGGGTTAACTTCGTTGTATTAATTCCACTAAAGACACATTATCTGAATTAGCAACATTAATGCTACTTTTTGAAACACAACAAAGTCCTTCCAGTTTTTTCACTTCAAGGATTTGGATTGGGTCTCATTGTATGAACTTATTGTTGTTTAACAAAATACAAAAGCCTCAAAAATACTAAATGTTCCAAGCCAGTGACTGAAGTAAAACATGAATGAGATGAGACGAGACTTTATTTAATATTTCATATTTTGGCTCCTGTACCTCGGTTGAATGGCTAACCGACCGATTCCCTCCTCCGTCAGTCCACTATCTTTAAAATGACTGTAACTCTGCGACACTTTCGATTTTTCTTCATATTCATGTCAACAACTTCCCATTCCAATAGCTTTATTCTCCTTAATAGGCATTCCAATAACATTAGACACCTTAAGGTTTTCAATCTGCACTATGGTCTGAAGAGTTTATCCATTACTCCTGGACCCAGCACCACATTGCTCTGAGTCAGAGAACCTAACCTACTGTAGAAACCTGGACAGGCAGAGAGGAGAGAGCCAGAGAGCCACAACCCAACCCACCTATTGGCTTTTAGGCATTGTGCCACTGTGCCTTGGTCCGCTACTAGTTGTTATTGATGATATTTAAATTATACCTGAGAACTGTGTTTCTCCTTTATTGTATAAGGCAGGAGGTAGAGGTGAAGATGAGCAGTGTTTATTCATTTTGCACAGGCTATGGCAATGCTCTTGTATTTAGTGTGAAATTGTTGAATTAAATGGTTATGAGTTATCAGCACACCCTATGTCATCAGTGTATTAATTTTGCTGTACTGGTTGTCTCTGGGTTCATATGTCATACTACTATTTAATTAAAATGCAAATCAATTTATAACATTTTTGACATGCGTTTTTCTGGATTTTTGTTGTTGTTATTCTGTCTCTCACTGTTCAAATAAACCTACCATTAAAATGATAGACTGGTCATTTCTTTGTCAGTGGGCAAAGGTACAAAATCAGCAGGGGATTAAATGCTTTTTCCCTCACTGTATCTTGAGATGAAATAATCTGCTGTGCCACCCAGGTGGCATCTACACAAGGGCCATGTCTGAAACCTGTCTTGCCTACTACTTACTAAAACTACTCTACAACGCATCCTTTTCTCATTATCAGCTGCTATCAAACATACATAGGTCTCGAAAGACGATTCTCTTCCTCAATAGTGTGCAGCGAATTCTACTAGATGAAAAGACAAAATGAGTATGACATCCTGGTATTTAAAGTACACTATATTTTTCTGAAATTTCCTTTCTATTTTTGCATACCAAAAACGCCTACTATTTAGAACTGTGTGTTCGGACACGCCCCTTGTGAATGAGGTGAGTCACCCCCTATACAACTCAGAAAGGGCTATAAATCCAATCCATTATTATTAAGCCACTGACAATTCCACTGAGTGTGAATTCTTGTTTGGGGAAGGAAATACTGCATTTGCATGTCCAGGAAGCATTGAAATCACATCCCCTGGTCTAGAGCAGGAATCAAGCACTGGTGAATCATATCGGCTGAGTAATGCAAATCCCTGGCTCATTAAAAGAGGTTGGATACAATACAGAGCATTTATATCATTACAGGTTTCTGTTCTGTTGCAGGGATCCAGATTATTTGTAAACGATTATCTACTGGTTCCAGGACAGATTACTCACTGAAGGTTAGCAGGGTTGAACACAGCTATATTGAATGCCAAAGCAGTGGGGTGCAATCAGGATTTGGTATTTAAGAGATAATAGTAAGGCAAAACAAATTCCCTTTTTGCTCTGTCGCTGTCCAATGCTCACAGCAGTACACTGTGCAATTGTAAGGTTAGTGCTACCCACCAGGTGAGTGTTTCACAGCATCACCTGCTGCAGATGTAATTTTGGAGGACAAATCGATCATTGAGTTGAGGATGTGGTTTACACACAAGGGAAATGCCAGTCAATTCTCTCATCAAATGTCTAGACTCAAGTATAAATGCCATAACTGTTCAGTAAATCACTATTCCTTGAGGTACTTCCATTTTCATTCGGAATTAGGCGGCTGAAACATTGTGAGTATTGATTGCTGTCATAGAATTGTACCCAGGGTGTCATTACCGGAGCATGGTGGCCTTCGTTGTATAACCAACTGTAATATTAGGGATTATAGTCCTCAAATATCACCACCCAGGGCCTCTTTCTCCCATCTCAAGGCTTGAAAGGGTCATTACACAACCATTGTTCGGTCATATATGTTTTATAGACCATAAATATTGTTAGAAGAATTTGTGTTGTGCCATCAACATGTCAAAGCGTCATTCCTTAGCTGCTGTAGCTGGATTGGACTAGAACACTCCCCCACGCCCCTTAGATGTATAGTGTCCCAGGGCAGGTTCTAGCCTAGTTTCAAAACTGACATGACTTTGGTGTATGTAACTTGTGAGCTGTGGAAAGCATTTTTATCTTTAAGAATAATATAAATGGGGACAAATAGATAACTAAGACAACGTCACAGACCTAAAGTGCCAGTGGTTCCCAACGGGGTGGGAAAGGGTTTGACGTGTGTCAAAGTAGCCAAATCCTCTCACTCTAGACCATGAATGGGTAACTGACCCCCTTTTTGTAGGCCTGCAGATACATTCTTGCTCTGACCCTGAAAGGGGGCCTTACAAAAACTGCGCTGCATCACTGCCACAAGCACATCATTATGCAAATTACATTTAAAGGGGTGAAATCCCCAAATAACTGTCTAAAGTAGTACAAATAAATGTAGCTAGTTGAGCTAGAGATTTTATAGATACAATTATATATATTGTATTATGTTCATGCTTTTCTCATCTGAGAAAACAATAGCTGTTTCAAAGGGGTTGTGACTGGTATCAAAACTCTTCCGTGATAGCCGCTGGTAGGATACACTTGGGCATCCATCCACCAGAGTGGGCTATCGAGGAGAGGAACAAACTCCTCCATTTGTCTTTTAACGAATTGACACTCCTACATTTGGCGACCACATCAGTTTCTGGGTCACAGAGGAGGACGCAGGAGAGGACAGACTTTTTCCCAACTGAGAATCTTCCTGTGAATCATCCGATCCACAGCTTTGTATGAATCAGCCCACCAGCAGAATAAATACACCCTCTGCTCCTGTTGAAAGCTGGGAAGCATTGTCAACTTGGCCTGCTGTGTCAACCAAGACCCACAACAGGCACTTAGGATGAGTCATGGGGAGACGAGTTATAAAAACATAATGAAAATACAATGAGTCTGTTACTTCCAGAGAGAGAAAATGCCCCTTGAAAAACTATGCGCACTTGTAATTTTATTGAAGGGCAGACCGCAATCAGAGTATTCAAGCTTTCTACCTCAAACATCTGTGTCTACCAACAACATTTTTAAAGGAAAATAAAGTAACACAATAAATACAAATAACACAAAATAACTTTCCAAGGCTATTTCAGACTGGTGTTTCCGTGGCTACCAACGTACTGTATTTTTAAGAGCAGTAAGGTGTAAGTAATGCTTCCAGTCAGACTGTTCTCTTCCAGGTGGAATGATCTCTTCTCTCTGACGGACAGACTGCCCAAACCCCATCCAGGACAGGACAGTCTGTCAGATCGGACAGTGCATCATGAAACCTCCAACAGCTTAATTAAATCAAATCAAATTTTATTTGTCACATACACATGGTTAACAGATGTTAATGCGAGTGTAGCGAAATGCTTGTGCTTCCAGTTCCGACAATGCAGTAATAACCAACAAGTAATCTAACTAACAATTCCAAAACTACTGTCTTATACCCAGTGTAAGGGGATAAAGAATATGTACATAAAGATATGAATGAGTGATGGTACAGAGCAGCATAGGCAAGATACAGTAGATGGTTTCGAGTACAGTATATACATATGAGATGCGTATGTAAACAAAGTGGCATAGTTAAAGTGGCTAGTGATACATGTATTATATAAGGATGCAGTAGATGATATAGAGTACAGTATATACGTATACATATGAGATGAATAATGTAGGGTATGTAAACATTATATTAGGTAGCATTGTTTAAAGTGGCTAGTAATATATTTTACATCATTTCCCATCAATTCCCATTATTAAAGTGGCTGGAGTTGAGTCCGTGTGTTGGCAGCAGCCACTCAATGTTAGTGGTGGCTGTTTAACAGTCTGATGGCCTTGAGATAGAAGCTGTTTTTCAGTCTCTCGGTCCCAGCTTTGATGCACCTGTACTGACCTCGCCTTCTGGATGATAGCGGGGTGAACAGGCAGTGGCTCGGGTGGTTGTTGTCCTTGATGAACTTTATGGCCTTCCTGTGACATCGGGTGGTGTAGGTGTCCTGGAGGGCAGGTAGTTTGCCCCCGGTGATGCGGTGTGCAGACCTCACTACCCTCTGGAGAGCCTTACGGTTGTGGGCGGAGAAGTTGCCGTCCCAGGCGGTGATACAACCCGCCAGGATGCTCTCGATTGTGCATCTGTAGAAGTTTGTGAGTGCTTTTGGTGACAAGCCGAATTTCTTCAGCCTCCTGAGGTTGAAGAAGCGCTGCTGCGCCTTCTTCACGATGCTGTCTATGTGAGTGGACCAATTCAGTTTGTCTGTGATGTGTATGCCGAGGAACTTAAAACTTACTACCCTCTCCACTACTGTTCCATTGATGTGGATAGGGGGGTGTTCCCTCTGCTGTTTCCTGAAGTCCACAATCATCTCCTTAGTTTTGTTGACATTGAGTGTGAGGTTATTTTCCTGACACCACACTCTGAGGGCCCTCACCTCCTCCCTGTAGGCCGTCTCGTCGTGGTTGGTAATGAAGCCTACCACTGTTGTGTCGTCCGCAAACTTGATGATTGAGTTGTAAGTGTGCGTGGCCACGCAGTCGTGGGTGAACAGGGAGTACAGGAGAGGGCTCAGAACGCACCCTTGTGGGGCCACAGTGTTGAGGATCAGCAGGGTGGAGATGTTGTTGCCTACCCTCATCACCTGGGGGCGGCCCGTCAGGAAGTCCAGTACCCAGTTGCACAGGGCGGGGTCGAGACCCAGGGTCTCGAGCTTGATGACGAGCTTGGAGGGTACTATGGTGTTGAATGCCGAGCTGTAGTCGATGAACAGCATTCTCACATAGGTATTCCTCTTGTCCAGATGGGTTAGGGCAGTGTGCAGTGTGGTTGAGATTGCATCGTCTGTGGACCTATTTGGGCGGTAAGCAAATTGGAGTGGGTCTAGGGTGTCAGGTAGGGTGGAGGTGATATGGTCCTTGACTAGTCTCTCAAAGCACTTCATGATGATGGAAGTGAGTGCTACGGGGCGGTAGTCGTTTAGCTCAGTTACCTTAGCTTTCTTGGGAACAGGTACAATGGTGGCCCTCTTAAAGCATGTGGGAACAGCAGACTGGTATAGGGATTGATTGAATATGTCCGTAAACACACCGGCCAGCTGGTCTGCGCATGCTCTGAGGGCGCGGCTGGGGATGCCGTCTGGGCCTGTAGCCTTGCGAGGGTTAACACGTTTAAATGTTTTACTCACCTCGGCTGCAGTGAAGGAGAGTCCGCATGTTTTCGTTGCAGGCCGTGTCAGTGGCACTGTATTGTCCTCAAAGCGGGCAAAAAAAGTTATTTAGTCTGCCTGGGAGCAAGACATCCTGGTCCGTGACTGGGCTGGTTTTCTTCTTGTAGTCCGTGATTGACTGTAGACCCTGCCACATACCTCTTGTGTCTGAGCCGTTGAATTGAGATTATACTTTGACTTTATACTGACGCTTAGCTTGTTTGATAGCCTTGCGGAGGGAATAGCTGCACTGTTTGTATTCGGTCATGTTACCAGTCACCTTGCCCTGATTAAAAGCAGTGGTTTGCGCTTTCAGTTTCACGCGAATGCTGCCATCAATCCACGGTTTTTGGTTAGGGAATGTTTTAATCGTTGCTATGGGAACGACATCTTCAACGCACGTTCTAATGAACTCGCACACCGAATCAGCGTATTTGTCAATGTTGTTATCTGACGCAATACGAAACATATCCCAGTCCACGTGATGGAAGCAGTCTTGGAGTGTGGAATCAGATTGGTCGGACCAGCGTTGGACAGACCTCAGCGTGGGAGCTTCTTGTTTTAGTTTCTGTCTGTAGGCAGGGATCAGCAAAATGGAGTCGTGGTCAGCTTTTCCGAAAGGAGGGCGGGGCAGGGCCTTATATGCGTCGCAGAAGTTAGAATAACAATGATCCAAGGTTTTTCCAGCCCTCGTTGCGCAATCGATATGCTGATAAAATTTAGGGAGTCTTGTTTTCAGATTAGCCTTGTTAAAATCCCCAGCTACAATGAATGCAGCCTCAGGATGTATGGATTCCAGTTTGCAAAGAGTCAAATAAAGTTCTTTCAGAGCCATCGATGTGTCTGCTTGGGGGGGAATATATACGGCTGTGATTATAATCGAAGAGAATTCTCTTGGTAGATAATGCGGTCGACATTTGATTGTGAGGAATTCTAAATCAGGTGAACAGAAGGATTTGAGTTCCTGTATGTTTCTGTGATCACACCACGTCTCGTTAGCCATAAGGCATACGCCCCCGCCCCTCTTCTTACCAGAAAGATGTTTGTTTCTGTCGGCGCGATGCTTGGAGAAACCCGCTGGCTGCACCGCCTCCGATAGCGTCTCTCCAGTGAGCCATGTTTCCGTGAAGCAAAGAACGTTACAGTCTCTGATGTCCCTCTGGAATGCTACCCTTGCTCGGATTTCATCAACCTTGTTGTTAAGAGACTGGACATTGGCGAGAAGAATGCTAGGGAGTGGTGCACGATGTGCCCGTCTCCGGAGTCTGACCAGAAGACCGCCTCGTTTCCCTCTTTTACGGAGTCGTTTTTTTGGGTCGCCGGCTGGGGTCCATTCCGTTGTCCTGGTTGAAAGGCAGAACACAGGATCCGCTTCGCGAAAATCATATTCTTGGTCGTACTGATGGTGAGTTGACGCTGATCTTATATTCAGTAGTTCTTCTCAATTGTATGTAATGAAATCTAAGATGACCTGGGGTACTAATGTAAGAAATAACACGTTAAAAAAATTAAAGAAAAAAATCCAATTAGACAAATCCCAATGAGATCTACAGAATGTGTCTTGACATTTTAATAGCTTTTAAGATGTTGTCTTCCACAGTGATTATCCCAGGAACCCAAGTTATTAGTGGGTCATTATCTAGGATAAAAAGGCAGGTACGTGTGTAGGGAGGATTCACATCACATAGACACAAAGGTTGGTTTTGATATATTCCACTTCTCACAGTTTTGAGCAACGGACATGGTTTATAGTCCCAGAGTTAGCAATCACAGAAATGTAAGAATTAGAGTATAAAGACCATGCCAAAAACTGCCTCAGATTTCATGCAAGCATGATCGTATAACCTCAAAGCATTTGTGACTCACACATGCAGGCATGCACGGTTGACCCCCCCCCCACACACACACATCACCATACTAATACTGTATCTCAAGTGTCTGTAATGACTTCACCTGTCTACCCCTGCACTGAGCACAGAGATGGCCACCAAGGAGCTCCCAGTCAGCCTTGAATAATGGCTCTGCCTGTCTCTGTATCAACTGGCCTGAGGGCGGCAGCGTAGCCTAGTGCGTTGGACTAGTAACCGTAAGGTTGCGAGTTCAAACCCCTGAGCTGACAAGGTACAAATCTGTCGTTCTGCCCCTGAACAGGCAGTTAACCCACTGTTCCCAGGCCGTCATTGAAAATAAGAATATGTTCTTAACTGACTTGCCTGGTTAAATAAAGGTCAAATTAAAAAATATATATATATCACATCAGACGCAAACTGAGACTACTGTATTATTTTTACAGCTGCTGTATTTGTCCGCCTGCTCCCACTCACCCTCAGTGCCACTTTGAATTTTACATTGACACTGGCCTGGAATTCTTCAAGTGCACAGCATAGCGAAATAAAGGGCCTCTTTGTACTAGAGCTTTTCAGGGATTGCCAGATGGGTTCCCTGTGATGATAAATACAAAGTCACAATAAGAAAAAAAATTGTAATATTAATGGAATGAAAACAGTTACACTAAAATAATAAAGTGATAATTTCAGGGCAAACAAAGGTTAAATTATCTTTTCCATACATAACTGTCATAATTGAAAAGTTTCAATCCAAAATGCTATATATTCAATTTAAGAAATGTTGGTAAATTAGCTTTTATTACATAAATATACACTGTTCAAAAAAATAAAGGGAACACTAAAAAAACACATCCTAGATCTGAATGAATGAAATATTCGTATTAAATATTTTTTTCTTTACATATTTAAATGTGCTGACAACAAAATCACAAAATTATCCATGGAAATCAAATGTATCAACCCATGGAGGTCTGGATTTGGAATCACACTCAAAATTAAAGTGGAAAACCACACTACAGGCTGATCCAACCGCACCAGCATATGGTCTCACAAGGGGTCTGAGGATCTCATCTCGGTACCTAATGACAATCAGGCTACCTCTGGCGAGCACATGGAGGGCTGTGTGGCCCACCAAAGAAATGCCACCCCACACCATGACTGACCCACTGCCAAACCGGTCATGCTGGAGGATGTTGCAGGCAGCAGAACGTTCTCCACGGCGTCTCCAGACTGTCACGTCTGTCACATGTGCTCAGTGTGAACCTGCTTTCATCTGTGAAGAGCACAGGGCGCCAGTGGCGAATTTGCCAATCTTGGTGTTCTCTGGCAAATGCCAAACATCCTGCACGGTGTTGGGCTGTAAGCACAACCCCCACCTGTGGACGTCGGGCCCTCATACCACCCTCATGGAGTCTGTTTCTGACCGTTTGAGCAGACACATGCATATTTGTGGCCTGCTGGAGGTCATTTTGCAGGGCTCTGGCAGTGCTCCTCCTGCTGCTCCTTGCACAAAGGCAGAGGTAGCGGTCCTGCTGCTGGGTTTTTGCCCTCCTACAGCCTCCTCCACGTCTCCTGATGTACTGGCCTGTCTCCTGGTAGCGCCTCCATGCTCTGGACACTACGCTGACAGACACAGCAAACATTCTTGCCACAGCTCGCATTTATGTCCCATCCTGGATGAGCTGCACTACCTGAGCCACTTGTGTGGGTTGTAGACTCCGTCTCATAATACCACTAGAGTGAAAGCACCGCCAGCATTCAAAAGTGACCAAAACATCCGTATAAGCATAGGAACTGAGAAGTGGTCTGTGGTCACCATCTGCAGAACCTCTCCTTTATTGGGGGTGTCTTTCTAATTGCCTATAATTTCCACCTGTTGTCTATTCCATTTGCACAACAGCATGTGAAATGTATTGCCAATCAGTGTTGCTTCCTAAGTGGACAGTTTGATTTCACAGAGGTGTGATTGACTTGGAGTTACATTGTGTTGTTTAAGTGTTCCTTTTCCTTTTATTTTTTTGAGCAGTGTATATATTTTTTATCTAATCACCTGATCACCTGATCAGAGAGACAAACAATTATGTTGTTTTGCTAAATGCTATGTATTATCCACCTCACTCTGAGAAATAAGTAATGCTGCTAGGTTTTACACAGTCAAATGTGACAAATAACTACATTTAAAAAAAAGAACTATACAAATGATACATTTTGCAATGAATATATGAAACAAATCAATTCAATACATTAATATGAGATCTGTATGTAAAACATTTACATATAACTTTTTTGTCACTTGGCAAATGCCCTTAACCAGAGCGACTTGCAGTAAGTGCATTCATTATAAGGGCACAAGGCGAGTCCCAAATGCAGACACAAGAGGCAGATTGTTGAGCTCCGATATGTATTATGACTGTTGGAATCGGTTAAACTTTGAACATTGAGAAATTACATAAATGATAGAGACAAAGCCTTGCATAGAAAGAGTTTGTAAAAAGCCAGAAGGCTTTGGAATGTGTTTGATGGAGGAGAGGAGAGGAGAGCGATGTGTTGATATAGGGAAGACAGATGAATATCTGTGTAGGTGAAGAAGGGTTTGAGGTCAGGAGGTGAGGGGTGAGGTCAGTTCCCCTTAAGGGAGTAATCAGGGTTGGTATCTGGTTACCTTCTTTCCTGTAACATGTAGGGATTGGATAGAAAGAGGAGTGTCTTAAAAACCTCTTATGGCTGCATCCCTTGTTCTCAATTTCCACCCGAAGACATACCCTAATCTAACTGCTTGTAGCTCAGCCCCAGAGGCAAGGATATGCATATTCTTGGTATCATTTGAATGGAAACATTCTGAAGTTTGTGGAAATGTTAATTGAATGTAGGAGAATATAACACAGTAGATCTGGTGGAAGAAAAGACAAAGAAAGAGCATATGTTTTCTGTTTCTTATTGTTGTAGCATCATCTTTCACATGTACTAGAATAGCCACACAGTCAGATAGGATACTTGAGATAATTACCATGGATAACACAAGAGGGCACCTGTAGGTGTGCAAAGTTACAGACTGATAACTTCAGGAATGGGTGAGCTACATGATATTTAGCATGAAGTCACCCAGGTGTCCCACACAAGTTTCCCAAATGTATGCAAGTGGCCGAATTGGTGAAATGACCTATAACTAAATACAACAGTGCAAATAACGACATACAACATATCAAAAAGCAATTCTAACACACACACACAAAAAAAATATTAGAAAATAAATGTTTTAAAAAACAGTACACCCTTTGGAAGTCCTCTACACAATATGTTGCTGCCTGTGCCATGTCCCATAGCAGTCTCCTTCTGATGTAAAGCAGAGGCAAACTGAACAAGTGGTGCAGTTCATGCGACACAGAACACAACGACGCCTCCATGCTGTGCCCTTTTGGCCCTGAGGCACAGTCATGCCTGCAGTAATGAACTGTGGCATATGAACACCACTGGGGGCAGAGGTAGAGCGGGCAGCTTGGCACCGGGGGCTCCCAGTCGGAGTCGCTATCACTGTGAAAGAAAACATTTAAAAAATATTTGTATTATATGAGCCTTTTATCATCACATGAAATAAACGTATGTATTGTATAGAGCAGAGGGAACAGTCACTAAGGTGAAGTGCTGTTCCATTCCACTCCGGCCATTGTTGTGGGCCTGCCCTGTCCTGAACAGCACCAAATGGCTATTTCATATGGAAATGGAGAGGAGTAGCAGGCGCAGTGGCCATGTGTGTGTTTGCTGTTCTACTCCATTCCATTTGAATACAAAAATGAAAAATATATATATCTGACATGGAAAATATATATATATATCTACATTTACATTTACATTTAAGTCATTTAGCAGACGCTCTTATCCAGAGCGACTTACAAATTGGTGCATTCACCTTATGACATCCAGTGGAACAACCACTTTACAATAGTGCATCTAAATATTTTAAGGGGGGGGGGTGAGAAGGATTACTTTATCCTATCCTAGGTATTCCTTAAAGAGGTGGGGTTTCAGGTGTCTCTGGAAGGTGGTGATTGACTCCGCTGTCCTGGCGTCGTGAGGGAGTTTGTTCCACAATTGGGGAGCCAGAGCAGCGAACAGTTTTGACTGAGCTGAGCGGGAATACTTCCTCAGTGGTAGGGAGGCGAGCAGGCCAGAGGTGGATGAACGCAGTGCCCTTATTTGGGTGTAGGGCCTGATCAGAGCCTGGAGGTACTGAGGTGCCGTTCCCCTCACACACAGGCAAGCACCATGGTCTTGTAGCGGACACTTCAACTGGAAGCCAGTGGAGATATATATATATATATATATATATATACACACATACACACACACACACACACACACACACACACACACACACACACACACACACACACACACACATTTCATTGCAAATTGCAAAATATATATACAGTATATATCTTTTTTTTGGGGGGGATATTTTTATATTTCATAAAACTGCATTAGCACTTACCCGTCCAGAAGTACGTCCTGTCCTTGCAGAAACAACTCCTCAGTTCCTGTTTGAATCATAACACTCAAAGATTCCTCAAACAAAAAATCTGTCTCACTTTCACTTTTTCACTTTCACTTTAGACTTTGACTTTGCTTTTCCTGATTTATTCGCCATGATATCTTCAATGAAATCGTTGAAAATACAACTTTCTGAAATACTGCTGCGCGTAACAAGCCTCACAGCAACTCCTCTGATAGTCAAGGCGAAAATGGAGTTCCTTACGCGTGAATTTACAAACAAGGAATGGTGGTCCAACCCAAAACCATTACATTCTGGCGTTTTACCTCAGCCCATTGGCTATCTACCCAGCTAGATTTCAAGAAGATCAGTGGTCATTGGGCACAGTCAATCAATGAAGCTTCGCTAAAATT
Source organism: Oncorhynchus gorbuscha (assembly GCF_021184085.1). Taxonomy (NCBI): domain Eukaryota; kingdom Metazoa; phylum Chordata; class Actinopteri; order Salmoniformes; family Salmonidae; genus Oncorhynchus; species Oncorhynchus gorbuscha. The sequence goes on from NC_060178.1 coordinate 35,338,602, forward strand.
ATCGGTGCGCAAGGAACATATAAACCCATGTCACACCCTGGCTTACCCAAACATATACCAAAAACACAAAATATAATGACCAAGGCGTGAACAGAACCCCCCCCCCCCCTAAGGTGCGGACTCAGGGACGCACCTCAAGAGCATAGGGAGGGTCCGGGTGGGCGTCTGTCCATGGTGGCGGTTCTGGCTCGGGACGTAGACCCCACTCCATAAATGTCCTAGTTCCTCCCCTTCGCGTCCTGGGATAATCCACCTTCTCCACCGACCATGGCCTAATAGTCCTCACCCTGATCCCCACATAACTGAGGGGCAGCTCGGGACAGAGGGGCAGCTCGGGACCGAGGGGCAGCTCGGGACAGAGGGGCAGCTCGGGACAGAGGGGCAGCTCGGGACAGAGGGGCAGCCCGGGATAGCGGGGCAGCTCGGGACAGAGGGGCAGCCCGGGACAGCGGGGCAGCTCGGGACAGAGGGGCATCTCGGGACAGAGGGGCAGCCCGGGACAGAGGGGCAGCCCGGGACCGAAGCAGCCCGGTACTGAGGGGAAGCCCGGTACTGAGAGGCAGCCCAGTACTGAGAGGAAGCTCAGTACTGAGAGGAAGCTCAGGCAGGTAGTAGGCTCCGGTAAATCCTGGCTGGCTCGTGGAACTGGATGATTCAAGTTGTCTGGCCGATCTAGAAGATCTTGGCAGACTGGCACTTCTGGCGGATCCTGGCAGACTGGCACTTCTGGCAGATCTTGGCAGACTGGCGATGCTGGGCCGACTGGCGGCGCTGGGCAGACTGGCGGCGCTGGGCCGACTGGGAGCACTGGCGGCGCTGGGCAGACTGGGAGCACTGGCGGAGCTGGGCAGACTGGGAGCACTGGCGGAGCTGGGCAGACTGGGAGCACTGGCCGCGCTGGGCAGACTGGGAGCACTGGCGGAGCTGGACAGACTGGGAGCACTGGCCGAGCTGGGCAGACTGGGAGCACTGGCCGCGCTGGGCAGACTGGGAGCACTGGTGGAGCTGGGCAGATTGGGAGCACTGGCCTCGCTGGGCAGACTGGGAGCACTGGCCTCGCTGGGCTGACTGGGAGCACTGGCCGCGCTGGGCTGACTGGGAGCAATGGCGGCACTGGGCAGACTGGAGACTCCGGCAGCGAAGGAGAGGAGAAAGGCTCTGGCTGCGCTAAACAGGCGGGAGACTCCGATAGCGCAGGAGAGGAGAAAAGCGCTGGCTGCGCTGAACAGGCGAGGCACACTGGAGGCCTGGTGCGTGGTGCTGGAACTGGTGGTACTGGCGCGAGGATACGCACAGGAAGCCTGGTGCGGGGAGCTGCTACCGGAGGACTGGTGTGTAGAGGTGGCTCTGGATAGACCGGACCGTGCAGGCGCACTGGAGCTCTTGAGCACCGAGCCTGCCCAAGCTTACCTGGCTCGATGCCCACTCTAGCCCGGCCCATAGGAAGGGCTGGTATGTGCCGCAGCTGGCTCTGCACCCGCACTGGAAACAACGTGCGCTCCATAGCATAACACGGTGCCTGCCCGGCCTCTCTAGCCCAACGGTGAGCACAGTGAATATGCGCAGGTCTCCTACCTGGCATAACTATTCTCCCTTCTAGCCCCCCCCCAATAATTTTTTGGGGTGACTTTCCGGTTTCCAACCGCGTCGCCGTGCTGCCTCCTCATACATGCGCCTCTCCGCTTTAGCTGCTTCTATTTCCTCCTTGGGACAGCGATATTCTCCCGGCTGCGCCCAGGGTCCTTTTCCGTCTAATTCCTCCTCCCATGTCCAAATCTCCAAATGATGCAGTCTCTCCCACTGCAACTGCTCTTCACGATTAACAGGGAGAGTAGGCTCAGGTCTGACTCCTGACTCCGCCACTCTCTCTCTGCGCTTTCCACGTTACTTTCGGTTTTCGCTCTGTATAGCCGTGCTTTCCTTTTCGACTCCATACGTCTATAGCCCTCTTCGCATTGCTGTAGGGAATCCCATGCGGGCTCCTGCACTCGCTCTGGGTCGGCCGCCCACCTGTCGATTTCTTCCCACGTAGTATACTCCATGCTTCTGCTGTCCATAACGTCCTCCTTTAGATCCTGCCAGTTCACACGCTGCTCGGTCTGTGAGTGGTGGGTGTTTCTGTAACGTCGTTCGTCTGTTGAATGAAGAGAGTCAGACCGAAATGCAGCGTGTAGGTTATTCATGACTTTAATGAAGATAATCGCGGTACATGAAATAACAGATAATAGAAAACAACAAACGGAACGTGAACTAATTACAGCCTATCTGGTGACTACAACACTAAGAGCGGAACAAACACCCACAAAATACAACGCGAAAGTCAGGCTGTCTAAATACGGTTCTCAATCAGAGACAACGACAAGCACCTGACTCTGATTGAGAATCGCCCCAGGCAGCCAAGCCTAACTAGACACACCCCTAATCATACACAATCCCAATTACTACAAACCCCAATACGAAACACAACATATGTCACACCATGTCACACCCTGGCTTACCCAAACATATACCAAAAACACAAAATATAATGACCAAGGCGTGACACCTGGGAGTCTCGTGAGTGAAAACATCTGAAGTTCATCACAGGTAAACGATTGAATTTGATTGCTTTAATGATTTTCGTGACAAGGTTGCCTGCTGCTAGCAAGGCATAATGCTATGCTAGGCTATCTATAAACTTACACGAATGCTTGTCTAGCTTTGGCTGTAAAGCATATTTTGAAAATCTGAGATGACAGGGTGATTAACAAAAGGCTAAGCTGTGTTCCAATATATTTCACTTGTGATTTTCATGAATAGGAAGATTTCCTAGGAAGATTTATGTCCGTTGCGTTATACTAATTAGTGTCAGATGATGACAACGGTCCCGTTCATGGGATGGTGTGTCACTAGAGGTTAACAGTTTCAGGGCCATGGGCCTTTCTCAGGATGGAAAAATACAGAATAACACGAAGACAGGAACTGTGCAATGAGTTGGGGGAGCACATTCAGAACATAGTGTTGCGAGAACAAACGGTCTTTGTTAGATAACAGGAGCCAGGTGCCTGATAACTGTATATTCTACACAACTACAACGACTGACCGCTGGAGCGCCCGCGGGATGGGACCAGCTCTGCGCCAACAATCAACGATAGGCTGGGTGAGTCTAAACCACGCCCAGTCTCTACTCTGACAGGCCTACTCGGAAGCAGGAACTACTTCTGTCATCAGAGTATATTATAATATTTTTGACAGGAACAAGTCAGTTCTCTGTTTGTCCTGCGAGGTGGGACAGAGAGCCCGTATATATATGAAAATTGCATTTACCACTTATTGCTTAGCTAATAAAAAATACATAGTATACAATCGGTGACTCAATTTCATATTTATCCTGATACCAGATTCGAATTGACGCAACCAAGATTTCCCTATTCTTTTGTGCCTGACTGAACCTATATTTAATTTCCATTTTAACTGTTTGTGTCAAATTGAGTTTTTCTGTGTCGATTAAGCTTTTATTAATGCCCAGGAAACAAATTATTCTATAGCAGCAGTGTTCACTTTACCTTTGTCCCTCTCTGTGTCTGAAGTTCCCTGCTGAGATTCACACAGTGGATAAAAGCTGTGGCAGAAGATAGGGGTTTCACCGCAAGTGGCAGGCAGACAGGGGGTTTCACCGCAAGTGGCAGGCAGACAGTGGGTTTCAGAGAGGGCCGAAGGGCAACTTGGAGGTCACTAAGAAATAACCTTCCTTCTTCTGCTTAAGTGAGCAGAGCGGGATCTGACAGTGAATGGCGATGGTACCATCGGAAATTAATTGGTGATTTGATTGCATTACATTGCAGTCATTCACATGGCAGCCTACAATCAACAGAGTAGCTCTCTGAACTATGCAAAGAATGGATCTAAGCACTTAGTGTTTCCAGCACCAGGCTCCAACCAACCAAACCATGTGGGTAAAAATGCTGAAGTAAACATCCATATTCATGCAATATGTAATTTATTTCCACAGAGTTTATCTTAGCTTTTTTCACATAGTGAAATACAAAAACAGATTTTCAGTCAGATTTGTAATTTAGTTACTAGTGTGCATCCATCCCTTTCAGAGAAAATGAAAAAGCTGACTTTTGTTCATCGGTTTGCCCTTGTCAGTGCTCATCTTTCACCGAACTCTTTCTGTAGCTACCTGTCTGTTCAAAGCAGGCTCTCCTTGACATCCACACTGACAGGCAAAGCGGTGTGTTCAGTAGGGGTAATGCTAGCGGCCATTGATGTTTACAAAAAGAGAACAAAATGTTGCAAAGGGCAAAGTCAATCATCCAACTAAATATTTGAATAACTAAATGGATTGTGTGTGTGGAAATGTTCTGCTTATCCAGAATGTACGAGCCCATAATTCATTTCTTTTACATAGAGGTGACAGGTTTTAAAGAGGAAAACACAAATGTATTTGGTTAAAAGCATATTCTAATCAATGTGTAATTCATCACTAATTTCTGCTAGCTTCACTGTACAGTATTTCCTGCCTTAATCTATTTGTGAATGTGGGATAATTATTGTGAGCGGATTTGCGAAGGAAACACTATAGAAAAACAATTGGTGTTCCACAAAATGCCTCCATTATATTTTTATTTTGCTCCTAAATTAAAGGTTGTGAGGAGAATGTGTTTCAAGATGCAGCAATGGATGGTATCCAACACTGACATCTTCAGAGCTGGACTCTCCTCTCCAGACACCAGCTACAGTGGCTTACGAAAGTATTCACCCCTCTTGACATTTTTCCTATTTTGTTGCCTTCCATTTTAATTCCAAATTGTATTTTGTTGGGGATTTGTACCATTTGATTTACACAACATGCCTACCACTGAAAATCTAAAATATGTTTTATTGTGAAACAAACAAGAAATAAGACAAAAAAAAACATAACTTCAGCATGCATAACTATTCACCCCACCAAAGTCAATACTTTGTAGAGCCACCTTTTACAGCAATTACAGCTGCAAGTCTCTTGGGGTTTGTCTCTATAAGTTTGGCACAATTAGCCACTTGGATTTTTACTCATTCTTCAAGGCAAAACTGCTCTAACTCGTTCAAGTTGGATGGGTTCTGCTGGTGTACAGCAATCTTTAAGTCATATCACCGATTCTCAATTGGATTGAGGTCTGGGCTTTGACTTGACAATTCCAAGAAATGTATATGTTTCCCCTTAAACCACTTGAGTGTTCCTTTAGCAGTATGCTTAGGGTCATTGTCCTGCTGAAAGGTGAACCTCCGTCCCAGTCTCAAATCTCTGGAAGACTGAAACAGAATTTCCCTGTATTTATCGCCATCCATCATTCCTTCAATTCTGACCAGTTTCCCAGTCCCTGTCGATGAAAAACACCCCCACAGCATGATGCTGACACCACCATGCTTCACTGTGGGGATGTTGTTCTCGGGGTGATGAGAGGTGTTGGGTTTGTGCCTGGCATAGCATATGCCTTGATTGCCAAAAGGCACAATTTTAGTCTCATCTGACCAGAGTACTTTCTTCCATATTTTTGGGGAGTCTCCCACATAGCTTTTGGCGAACACCAAACGTTTCTTTTTAAGCAATGGCTTTTTTTCTGGCCACTCCTCTGTAAAGCCCAGCTCTGTGGAGTGTACGGCTTAATGTAGTCCTATGGACAGATACTCCAATCTGTGGAGCTTTGCAGCTGCTTCAGGGTTATCTTTGGTCTCTTTGTTGCCTCTGTGATTAATGCCCTCCTTGCCTGGTTCCTGAGTTTTGGTGGGAGGCCCTCTCTTGGCAGGTTTGTTCTGGTTCCATATTCTTTCCATTTTTTAATAATGGATTTACTGGTGCTCTGTGGGATGTTCAAAGTTTCAGATATTTTTTTATAACCCAACCCTGATATGTACATCTCCACAACTTTGTCCCTGACCTGTTTGGAGAGCTCCTTGGTCTTCGTGGTGTCGCTTGCTTGGTGGTGCCCCTTGCTTAGTTGTGTGACAGACTCTGGGGCCCTTCAGAGCAGGTGTATAAATACTGAGATCATGTGACAGATCATGTGACACTTAGATTGCACACAGGTGGACTTTATTTCAAGTCTCCCACTGTTGCCGCCTGTTATAGACCCCCCTCAGCCCTGGACACCATATGTTAATTGATTGCCCCCCATCTACCTTCAGAGATAATTCTGTTAGGTGACCTAAACTGGGATATGCTTAATTAACCTTTGTGACTCCCAAACCCGCATGCGGGAGCGTAGTCATCGCCTGAAACTAATTATCACAACGCAACGGACATTACATTTACATTTAAGTCATTTAGCAGACGCTCTTATCCAGAGCGACTTACAAATTGGTGCATTCACCTTATTACATCCAGTGGAACAGTCACTTTACAATAGTGCATCTAAAACTTAAGGGGGGTGAGAGGGATTACTTATCCTATCCTAGGTATTCCTTAAAGAGGTGGGGTTTCAGGTGTCTCCGGAAGGTGGTGATTGACTCCGCTGTCCTGGCGTCGTGAGGGAGTTTGTTCCACCATTGGGGGGCCAGGGCAGCGAACAGTTTTGACTGGGCTGAGCGGGAGCTGTACTTCCTCAGTGGTAGGGAGGCGAGCAGGCCAGAGGTGGATGAACGCAGTGCCCTTGTTTGGGTGTAGGGCCTGATCAGAGCCTGGAGGTACTGAGGTGCCGTTCCCCTCACAGCTCCGTAGGCAAGCACCATGGTCTTGTAGCGGATGCGAGCTTCAACTGGAAGCCAGTGGAGAGAACGGAGGAGTGGGGTGACGTGAGAGAACTTGGGAAGGTTGAACACCAGACGGGCTGCGGCGTTCTGGATGAGTTGAAGGGGTTTAATGGCACAGGCAGGGAGCCCAGCCAACAGCGAGTTGCAGTAATCCAGACGGGAGATGACAAGTGCCTGGATTAGGACCTGCGACGCTTCCTGTGTGAGGCAGGGTCGTACTCTGCGGATGTTGTAGAGCATGAACCTACAGGAACGGGCCACCGCCTTGATGTTGGTTGAGAACGACAGGGTGTTGTCCAGGATCACGCCAAGGTTCTTGGCGCTCTGGGAGGAGGACACAATGGAGTTGTCAACCGTGATGGCGAGATCATGGAACGGGCAGTCCTTCCCCGGGAGGAAGAGCAGCTCAGTCTTGCCGAGGTTCAGCTTGAGGTGGTGATCTGTCATCCACACTGATATGTCTGCCAGACATGCAGAGATGCGATTCGCCACCTGGTCATCAGAAGGGGGAAAGGAGAAGATTAATTGTGTGTCGTCTGCATAGCAATGATAAGAGAGACCATGTGAGGTTATGACAGAGCCAAGTGACTTGGTGTATAGCGAGAATAGGAGAGGGCCAAGAACAGAGCCCTGGGGGACACCAGTGGTGAGAGCGCATGGTGAGGAGACAGATTCTCGCCACGCCACCTGGTAGGAGCGACCTGTCAGGTAGGACGCAATCCAAGCGTGGGCCGCGCCGGAGATGCCCAACTCGGAGAGGGTGGAGAGGAGGATCTGATGGTTCACAGTATCGAAGGCAGCCGATAGATCTAGAAGGATGAGAGCAGAGGAGAGAGAGTTAGCTTTAGCAGTGCGGAGCGCCTCCGTGATACAGAGGAGAGCAGTCTCAGTTGAATGACTAGTCTTGAAACCTGACTGAATTGGATCAAGAAGGTCATTCAGAGAGAGATAGCGGGAGAGCTGGCCAAGGACGGCACGTTCAAGAGTTTTGGAGAGAAAAGAAAGAAGGGATACTGGTCTGTAATTGTTGACATCGGAGGGATCGAGTGTAGGTTTTTTCAGAAGGGGTGCAACTCTCGCTCTCTTGAAGACGGAAGGGACGTAGCCAGCGGTCAGGGATGAGTTGATGAGCGAGGTGAGGTAAGGGAGAAGGTCTCCGGAAATGGTCTGGAGAAGAGAGGAGGGGATAGGGTCAAGCGGGCAGGTTGTTGGGCGGCCGGCCGTCACAAGACGCGAGATTTCATCTGGAGAGAGAGGGGAGAAAGAGGTCAGAGCACAGGGTAGGGCAGTGTGAGCAGAACCAGCGGTGTCGTTTGACTTAGCAAACGAGGATCGGATGTCGTCGACCTTCTTTTCAAAATGGTTGACGAAGTCATCTGCAGAGAGGGGGGGGGGGGAGGAGGATTCAGGAGGGAGGAGAAGGTGGCAAAGAGCTTCCTAGGGTTAGAGGCAGATGCTTGGAATTTAGCGTGGTAGAAAGTGGCTTTAGCAGCAGAGACAGAGGAGGAAAATGTAGAGAGGAGGGAGTGAAAGGATGCCAGGTCCGCAGGGAGGGCGAGTTTTCCTCCATTTCCGCTCGGCTGCCCGGAGCCCTGTTCTGTGAGCTCGCAATGAGACATCGAGCCACGGAGCGGGAGGGGAGGACCGAGCCGGCCTGGAGGATAGGGGACATAGAGAGTCAAGGGATGCAGAGAGGGAGGAGAGGAGGGTTGAGGAGGCAGAATCAGGAGATAGGTGGGAGAAGGTTTGAGCGGAGGGAAGAGATGATAGGATGGAAGAGGAGAGAGTAGCGGGGGAGAGAGAGCGAAGGTTGGGACGGCGCGATACCATCCGAGTAGGGGCAGTGTGGGAGGTGTTGGATGAGAGCGAGAGGGAAAAGGATACAAGGCAATGGTCGGAGACTTGGACATAAATATCCCTAGAAAATATTCCTTTTCATGAAAATTAAATGAAATATATCGAGACACAGCTTAGCCTTTTGTTAATCACCCTGTCATCTCAGATTTTCAAAATATGCTTTATAGCCAACGCTAGACAAGCATTTGTGTAAGTTTATCGATAGCCTAGCATAGCATTATGTTTTATTAGCAGCAGGCAACCTTGTCATGGAAATCAGAAAAGCAATCAAATTAAATCGTTTACCTTTGATGAACTTCGGATGTTTTCACTCACGAGACTCCCAGGTAGATATCCAATGTAGATTTTTTCCCAAAATATTATTTTTGTAGGCGAAATAGCTGGCCCGGGTATCCTGGAAGGATGTTGACCTCATGCCGTCAGTAGAGGATGCTTGGTCGTTCTTCAAAAGTAATTTCCTCAGCATCTTAAATAACCATGCCCCTTTCAAAAAATGTAGAACTAAGAACAGATATAGCCATTTGTTTCTCCAGACCTGAATGCCCTCGACCAGCACAAAAACATCCTGTGGCGGACTGCGCTAGCATTGAATAGTCCCCGTGATACGCATATTTTCAGGGAAGTCAGGAACCAATACACACAGTCAGTTAGGAAAGCAAAGGCTAGATTTTTCAAAGTTTTGGCACACTGTAAAGTCCATGGAGAAGAAGAGCACCTTCTCCTAGCTGCCCACTGCACTGAGGCTAGGAAACACGGTCAGCACCAATAAATCCACGATAATCGAAAATTTCAATAAGCATTTCTCAATGGCTGGCCATGGTTTCCTCCTGGCTACCCCAACCCTGACCAACTGCTCCACAGCCCTTGTAGCTACTTGCCCTGCAGCAACTTTCCCAAGTTTCTCCTTCACCCAAATCTGTAACGGCTCTCTTCTATTTCCTACTCTGACGAAGAGGTGGAACAAGGATCGGACCAAAATGCAGCGTGATGATGATTCATGATATATTTTAATGAAGGAAAAACGATACATGCAGAAATTACAAAAATAATGAAATGAAATAATGAAAACCGAAACAGCCCTATCTGGTGCAAACACAAAGACAGGAACAATCACCCATGAAACACTCACAGAATATGGCTGCCTCAATATGGCTCCCAATCAGAGACAACGATAATCACCTGACTCTGATTGAGAACCGCCTCAGGCAGCCATAGACTACGTAGACACCCCACAAAACCCCAAGACAAAAAACACACCACAATAACCCATGTCACACCCTGGCCTGACCAAATAAATTAAGACAACACAAAATACTAAGACCAAGGCATGACAAAATCCACCTAGCAGATGTTCTGAAAGAGCTACAAAACCTGGACCCGTATAAATCAGCTGGTCTAGACAATCTGGACCCTCTCTTTCTAAAATGATCCACCACTATTGTTGCAACCCCTATTACCAGTCTGTTCAATATCTCTATCGTATCGTCCGAGATTCCTAAAGATTGGAAAGCTGCCACGGTCATCCCCCTCTTCAAAGGGGGTGACACTCTAGACACAAACTTTACAGACCTACAGTTGAAGTCAAAAGTTTACATACACTTTAGCCAAATACATTTAAACAACATTTTTCACAATTACAGACATTTAATCCTACTAAATTCCCTGTCTTAGGGCAGTTAGGATCACCACTTTATTTTATTAAGAATGTGAAATGTCAGAATAATAGATAATGTTTTATTTCAGCTTTAATTTTTTTAAATCACATTCCCAGTGGGTCAGAAGTTTACATACAATTAGTATTTGGGAGCATTGCCTTCAAATTGTTTAACTTGGGTCAAACGTTTCAGGTAGGTTTCCACAAGCTTCCCACTTCTGGAGAGAGTTTTCTGCACTGAAAGTAAAGGGGCTGAATAATTTTGCACGCCCAATTTTTCAGTTTTTGAATTGTTAAAAAAGTTTGAAATATCCAATAAATGTCGTTCCACTTCATGATTGTGTCCCACTTGTTGTTGATTCTTTACAAAAAAATACAGTTTTATATCTTTATGTTTGAAGCCTGAAATGTGGCAAAAGGTCGCAAAGTTCAAGGGGGCCGAATACTTAAACTTCTGACTTCAACTGTATATCCATCCTGTCCTGCCTTTCCAAAGTCTTCGAAAGCCAAGTTTTGTGAATCCCACATTATCTCAATCCCACCGTACCTTAATCCGGTTTCCTAGCTGGTCACGGATGCACCTCAGCCACACTCAAGGTACTAAACGATATCATAACCGCCATCGATAAGAGACAGTACTGTGCAGCCGTCTTCATCGACCTGGCCAAGGCTTTCGACTCTGTCAATCACCGTATTCTTATCGGCAGACTCAACAGCCTTGGTCTCTCAAATGACTGCCTCACCTGGTTCAGCAACTACTTCTCTGATAGAATTCAGTGTGTCAAATCAGAGGGCCTGTTGTCCTATCCTCTGGCAGTCTCTATGGGGGTACCACAGGGTTCAATTCTTGGGCAGACTATTTTCTCTGTAAATATCAACGATGTCGCTCTTGCTGTGGGTGATTCCTTGATCCACCTCTACGCAGCCAACACCATTCTGTATACATCTGGCCCGTCTTTGGACACTGTGTTAACAAACCTCCAACCAAGCTTCAATGCCATACAACACTTTATCTGTGGCCTCCAACTGCTCTTAAACGCTAGTAAAATTAAAAGCATGCACTTCAGCCAATCGCTGCCCGCGCCCGCCCTCCCAACTAGCATCACTACTCTGGACAGTTCTGACATAGAATATGTGGACAACTGCAAATACCTAGGTGTCTGGCTAGACTACACTTTCCTTCCAGACTCATATTAAACATATCCAATCCATAATGAAGTCTAGAATCTGCTACCTATTTCTCAACCAAGCCTCCGTCACTCACGCTGCCAAACATACCCTCGTAAAACTGACCATCCTACCGATCCTTGACTTCGGAGATGTCATTTCCAAAATAGCCTCCAACACTATACTCAGCAAACTGCAGTCTCTCACAGTGCCATCCGTTTTTTCTCCAAAGCCCCATATACCACACACCACTGCGACCTTTATGCTCTCGTCGGCTGGCCCTCGCTACATATTCGTCGCCAGACCCATTGGCTTCAGGTCATCTGTAAGTCTCTTCTGGGTAAAGCTCCGCCTTATCTCAGCTCACTGGTCACCATAACAACACCCACCCGTTGCATGCGCACCAGCAGGTATATCTCACTGGTCATCCCCAAAGCCTACACCTCTTTGGCCACTTTTCCTTCCAGTTCTCTGCTGGCAATGACTGGAATGAATTGCAAATACATTTACATTTAAATTTAAGTCATTTAGCAGACGCTCTTATCCAGAGCGACTTACAAATTGGTGCATTCACCTTATGACATCCAGTGGAACAGCCACTTTACAATAGTGCATCTAAATCTTTTAGGGGGGGGGTGAGAAGGATTACTTATCCTATCCTAGGTATTCCTTAAAGAGGTGGGGTTTCAGGTGTCTCCGGAAGGTGGTGATTGACTCCGCTGTCCTGGCGTCGTGAGGGAGTTTGTTCCACCATTGGGGGGCCAGAGCAGCGAACAGTTTTGACTGGGCTGAGCGGGAACTGTACTTCCTCAGTGGTAGGGAGGCGAGCAGGCCAGAGGTGGATGAACGCAGTGCCCTTGTTTGGGTGTAGGGCCTGATCAGAGCCTGGAGGTACTGAGGTGCCGTTCCCCTCACAGCTCCGTAGGCAAGCACCATGGTCTTGTAGCGGATGACTGTAAAATAGCCCATCCAACTACCTACCTCCCATATTGTTTTATTTGCTTTACTTTACACACCATTTGGACTAAATTGTAATTACTGCGAGCACTTCAACTGGAAGCCAGTGGAGAGAGCGGAGGAGCGGGGTGACGTGAGAGAACTTGGGAAGGTTGAACACCATACGGGCTGCGGCGTTCTGGATGAGTTGTAGGGGTTTAATGGCACAGGCAGGGAGCCCAGCCAACAGCGAGTTGCAGTAATCCAGACGGGAGATGACAAGTGCCTGGATTAGGACCTGCGCCGCTTCCTGTGTGAGGCAGGGTCGTACTCTGCGGATGTTGTAGAGCATGAACCTACAGGAACTGGCCACCGCCTTGATGTTAGTTGAGAACGACAGGGTGTTGTCCAGGATCACGCCAAGGTTCTTAGCGCTCTGGGAGGAGGACACAATGGAGTTGTCAACCGTGATGGCGAGATCATGGAACCGGCAGTCCTTCCCCCGGGAGGAAGAGCAGCTCCGTCTTGCCGAGGTTCAGCTTGAGGTGGTGATCCGTCATCCACACTGATATGTCTGCCAGACATGCAGAGATGCGATTCGCCACCTGGTCATCAGAAGGGGGGAAAGGAGAAGATGAATTGTGTGTCGTCTGCATAGCAATGATAGGAGAGACCATGTGAGGTTATGACAGAGCCAAGTGACTTGGTGTATAGCGAGAATAGGAGAGGGCCTAGAACAGAGCCCTGGGGGACACCAGTGGTGAGAGCGCGTGGTGAGGAGACAGATTCTCTCCACGCCACCTGGTAGGAGCGACCTGTCAGGTAGGACGCAATCCAAGCGTGGGCCGCACCGGAGATGCCCAACTCGGAGAGGGTGGAGAGGAGGATCTGATGGTTCACAGTATCGAAGGCAGCCGATAGGTCTAGAAGGATGAGAGCAGAGGAGAGAGAGTTAGCTTTAGCAGTGCGGAGCGCCTCCGTGATGCAGAGAAGAGCAGTCTCAGTTTAATGACTAGTCTTGAAGCCTGACTGATTTGGATCAAGAAGGTCATTCTGAGAGAGATAGCGGTAGAGCTGGCCAAGGACGGCACATTCAAGAGTTTTGGAGAGAAAAGAAAGAAGGGATACTGGTCTGTAGTTGTTGACATCGGAGGGATCGAGTGTAGGTTTTTTCAGAAGGGGTGCAACTCTCGCTCTCTTGAAGACGGAAGTTGGAGACTTATATCTCCCTCACTAACTTTAAGCATCAGCTATCTGTGCAGTTTACCGCTGCAACTGTACACAGCCCATCTGTAAATAGCCCATCCAACTACCTACCGCATCCCCATATTGTTTTATTTGCTTTATTTGCTCTTTTACACACCAGTTTCTACCTGCACATCATCATCGGCAAATCTATCCCTCCAGTGTTAATTTGCTAAATTGTAATTACGTCACTACTATTGCCTATTTATTGCCTTACCTCCTCACACCATTTGCACACACTGTATATAGAATTTTTCTATTGTGTTATTGACTGTACATTTGTTTATTCCATGTGTGTCCATGTGTAATGTTATTCCATGTGTGTTGTTGTTTGTGTCACACTGCTTTGCTTTATCTTGGCCAGGTCGCAGTTGTAAATGAGAACTTGTTCTCAACTGGCCTACCTGGTTAAATAAAGGTGATACATTTAAAAAAAAAATATATATATATATATATATATATATATATATATATATATATATAAAACTAATTATGTGACTTCTGAAGTTAATTGGTGCACCAGATCTTATTTAGGGGCTTCATAGCAAAGGGGGTGAATATATATGCACCACCACTTTTCCGTTATATATTTTTTCAAACAATTTATTTTTTTCATTTCCTTTCACCAATTTGCACAATTTGCACAATGTGTGTATGTCCACTACATGAAATCGAAATAAAAATCAATTTAAAATACAGGTTGTAATGCAACAAAATAGGAAAACCACTAAGGGGGATGAATACTTTTGCAAGGCACTGTTTCCCTGACACTTTGCGGCATTTTAATTCTCACAGCTGACATCTGCCACACTCCCCGTTTGTAAACCATGAGGACTATTCTGGAGATACAGAGAATGTGACAAGGCAATAAATATAACAGCTTGACTTTTTGTTGAACACAGCGTCCACAGTGCTAAGTGTTTGAATGCTGTGACGATCGTGCTGCATATTTCAATCTTTAAATAACTTTGTGTAGGAACAGCTGTATAGAGTGTTAGGGATGGTACAGTACAGGTTTCTGCTCCTGTTAGGATACCTTAGATCATATGTATGCCTAATCTTACTGTAAGTCACTGAAAGAAAGTAAGAAAGAGAAGTGGAGGGGGGTGAAATATTTATTTTACCTTTTATTTAACGAGGCAAGTCAGTTAATAACAAATTCTTATTTTCAATGATGGCCTAGGAACAGTGGGTTAACTGCCTTGTTCAGGCGCAGAACGGCAGATTTGTACCTTGTCAGCTCGGGGATTTGAACTTGCAACCTTTCGGTTACTAGTTCAACACTAACCACTAGGCTAGAATGAGAGAATTGTATTCAGCAGGAATTGATTTATAATTCAAGGCCTTTCAATGCTAGCATGTGCACCTGAGGATTGATGTCGTCAGAGAGAAGTATAGCACGATTCCAGTCTCTTATAATTATTTATATACATTAAAACGTTTCAGTCTCCCTAAGACTTTTCAGAAACTTCTGAAACAGTATGCAGTATTCAAAACAATACCATATGCATAACTGTGTGGCTCAGATTATGTCACTAAATCTTCTGCATTGTGCCAATGCTACCGCTACTGAGTTTCTGTGGAAAATAACAATGCCTGGAGCTATATGCAGGTATTCCAGGGAGGCAGCACATCTCTGATTTACATCAATTCTTGCGAAATTGTGTAAGGTGTCTATCAAACAGTCACCCATGAGCTGTGGGCACCCATCACATCACACGCTATCTGTCACCCAGATTGCTTATCTGCAGGAGCAAAATTCTCTCTAGCCACCAAAAATGATTTTAAAATGAAAAAGTAGCAGTAAAATCAATTCAAACCAACTAAAGTAAAGCTACTGAACATGTATAGCTGTGGATTTATTGATAGAAAATTCAGACAATGTTGTAAAGGAACTGATAAGTAACAGTTTCCCGTAGATTAATGTCTGGAACAGAGTGACAGACGAAAAAACGTTCACCTTTTCAATAGTCTGCCAATGTATGAGCTTGCCTTGACTTGTGATAAAGAGCATTTACCTCATCTAGCTCATCAATTATCAGAAAAGATTAGGGTCCTATTAGGGCATAAATGATATGGCTATTGCTTAGATGTGTAGACTAATTGCTTTAAAATTCACCACTTGGGGTGAACAGTTAATTAGGTATTGTTCACTTTGAAAACTGCAAAAAACAAAGAACTCGTAATGTTGGTGACAAAAAAAAGCAGGCTAGAGTAGCTGTGAATCCCTGTCTAGCTTATTCTGTCTCTCTGAGGGATTGGAGCTTGCATCATGATGTTGCCACCGCCGGTTTCCTCATAACCAATTGGAAGACACAATGGGTATAAACAGTTTACAATCATAGTAAGATGTTCATGTTGGGCAAACAGACAGACACACAGGTTTAAGGAACTGATAATGAGAACAGACCATTTATCTAAAAGCAGGCATATATAGTTTTGATACTTTCCCCCATGTGTGTGGATTTGTGCTGAGTATTTTTAATAATCACGTGGGGGCTGAGGTAGGGGTAAATTGATTAGGGATACATTCAGTCTGAAACAGCAAGAGACACGGCTTGCCTCGTTTCTCTGTGCATTTGTAAAGCGGAGAGAGAGAGAAAGAAGAGAGAGAGAGAAACAACTGAATTTCCCCCGATGGGGGAGAAAAATGTATTGTATTATTTCCAAACTGTCAGCAGTTAAATATAATGCTATAAAACAAAATACAGCCACTGCAACAGCAGGAAATAAATGCATCATGGGTAGCATAGTGGGTGGTAATAATTTTGTAGAGGCGGAACTCATACATTGAAATTCAGTGCATGAATGAAACAGCCCCAGATTATAGTTTGATCACATATATTATCCCCCTCTCTCTCCATCCCTCCCATATTGCAGTCGCCCACTCCCACCAGAGTGACTCAGAAGCCAGGTGCCATTGCACTTATTCATCCCACTGGTTTATGTTTCAGCGTGGGGTAAACTTGTGTTATTCAAACACGTCCATAGGACATCATTTACTATGGCCCAGTGAACCTAGAGAAAGGCCAACGTGTTTAAATACAGTTTCTTCGCTTGCCACCACTACAAGGTACATATAGTAGAGGTTGCCAGACCTGCCATAATTGGTACAGCAACCTCTGGCCCTCTCTCATTTTCATACATACTTCAGGGATGAAGCGATTGCTCTAAATATGGAAGCTAGGTCACGTTGCGTTGCCGTGCAGGGGGTTCGTATGTGTGTGTGTGTGCTAAATCTGGTGTGTGCAAAGAGAGTGAGTGTGTGTGGCTCCCTCCCATCTGCTGCTGTTCAGTCCTGTTGGCCATTGGGAATACACTGGTTCTGGGCAGGAGGCAGGGAGTGTCAGAAAGGAAATATGATTTAAATACTAGCAGTGAAATGGGCAATATCACATTAGAAGCATACAGTATATGTTTCCATGCCCTTAAGACACAAGGGTTCACTCTGCCCAAGCTTTGATGTATTCTGGAGAATTGTTTATTGTTGTATTTTCCTCCCCTGACATGGGCATTAATATCATGCTACCCATTGCCTTGTTTCTCTGCTCGTGACTCAGCGTGAGGAAGAATCATGTTCCTAGGTCTGTTTTGTTATTCCAGGTCAACTGGAGAAAATTGCTGGTGAATTATGTCAAAGCTTCCTGTGATGGATGAGGATTTGGTCCCATTTGAAAGACAGAGAAAAAAAATCAATGTGCTTGATCATTTGCAGAGTGACTGAGGATGAAGTCTCATCAGCAGAGTGGACAGACCTGTCTGAAGTGAGCACAGTGTCGTAAGGTGCCGGGAAGAGATTAGGATTACCTATGAATCTCATCTCAAGTCTTATACGAGCCTGAGGAGGGCCAATCAAGATGGTTTAAGAGGTTTACACACTCCACCAGCCTCATGGCTCTATCTATAAGCGTAACTTGGAACTGTCATATATACAATGCAGATGTCCTCACTTGATGGATTTCCCATGTGGCTGAAACAATGGCACTGTTTGGAAAGGATCCTTCCTTTCTTTCGCCTTCCCCAATTCCTTACTTCACTTCTTCCTTTCCATCCTTCCATCCTTTATTTTTTTATTTCTTTGTGCAATCACTGATCTGTAGCTTGAGTGATAAGTGTCCAATCTTTTTTTGTCCGAAAACTACAATTCTTAACCACAATGTAAGTAACCTAATTTATGTCCCTCTAACTGCCCTAAATGCCTCTGCTGATCCCACAGCTATTGTATGCAGCAATCATTGATTCATAGTCACGAGATCTGTTAGCACTGTGGTGGTGTGCCCTAGTACTAGTAACTCTCCGTATCTGGATAATATGTGTGAAATGCTTGATAATGTATGTGAAATCAACAGAGAGGTATATTTTGGGGGGTGATTTCAATATTGACTGGCTTTCATCAAACTGCCCACTCAAGAAAAAGCTTCAAACTGTAACCACTGCCTGCAACCTGGTTCAGGTTGTCAGTCAATCTACCAGGGTAGTTACAAACAGCACAGGAATGAAATTATCAACATGTATTGATGACATCTTTACAAATGCTGCAAAAAATTGCTTTCAAGCAGTAACCAAATCCATCGGATGTATTGATCACAATATACACTCAGCAAAAAAAGAAACATCCCTTTTTCAGGACCATGTCTTTCAAAGATTATTCCTAAAAATCCAAATAACTTCACAGATCTTCATTGTAAAGTGCTTAAACACTATTTCCCATGCTTGTTCAATGAATCATAAACAATTAATGAACATGCACCTGTGGAACGGTTGTTAAGACTAACAGTTTACAGATGGTAGGCAATTAAGGTCACAGTTATGAAAACTTTGGACACTAAAAAAGTCCTTTCTACTGACTCTGAAAAACACCAAAAAGATGCCCAGGGTCCCTGCTCATCTGCGTGAATGTGCCTTAGGCATGCTGCAAGGAGGCATGGGGACTGCAGATGTGGCCAGGGCAATAAATTGCAATGTCCGTACTGTGAGACGCCTAAAACTGCACTACAAGGAGACATGATGGACAGCTGATGTTCCTCGCAGTGGCAGACCACGTGTAACAACACCTGCACAGGATCGGTACATCCAAACATCACACCTGCGGGACAGGTACCGGACAGGAACACACAATCCCTCCATCAGAGCTCAGACTGTCCGCAATAGGCTGAGAGAGGCTGGACTGAGGGCTTGTAGGCCTGTTGTAAGGCAGGTCCTCACCAGACATCACCGGCACAAACCCACCATAACTGGACCAGACAAGACTGGCAAAAAGTGCTCTTCATTGACGAGTCGCGGTTTTGTCTCACCAGGGGTGATGGTCAGATTTGCGTTTATTGTCAAAGGAAAGAGCGTTACACCGAGGCCTGTACTCTGGAGCGGGATCGATTTGGAGGTGGAGGGCCCTCATGGTCTGGAGCAGTGTGTCACAGCATCATCGGACTGAGCTTGTTGTCACTACAGGAAATTTTAATGCTGTGCGTTACAGGGAAGACATCCTCCTCCCTCATGTGGTACCCTTCCTGCAGGCTCATCCTGACATGACCTTCCATCATGACAATGCCACCAGCCATAGTGCTCGTTCTATGCATGATTTCCTGCAATACAGGAATGTCATTGTTCTGCTATGGCCAGCGAAGAGCCCAGATCTAAATCCCATTGAGCACGTCTGGGACCTGTTGGATCGGAGGGTGAGGGCTAGGGCCATTCCCCCCCAGAAATGTCTGTGAACTTGCATTTGCCTTTGTGGAAGCGGGGGGTAATATCTCACAGCAAGAACTGGCATATATGGAGCAGTCCCTGAGGAGGAGATGCACTGCAGTACTTAATGCAGCTGGTGGCCACACTGTTACTTTTGATTTTGACCTCCCCTTTGTTCAGGGACACATTATTCCATTTCTGTTAGTCACATGTCTCTGGAACTTGTTCAGTTCATGTATCAGTTGTTGAGTCTTGTTATGTTCATAGAAATATGTACATATTATTATTTATTTATGTTAATTTTGCGGAAAAAAAATGCAGTTGACAGTGGGAGGACGTTTAATCTTTTGCTGAGTTTAGTAACCATATCCACTGGCATGTATTCATGGATGCCAAGTGAAGCCAGGCTTCCCAAAAACATTTACCAATAAAAAAATGTAGTCTCTATTTAATCATTTTCCTTCAATTCGCAAGATGCTGAATGTATCTCACAGGAGAAAGCATCCGAGCGAGCAAATTAGTGCCCCTCTGTCTCTCTACGTGTAGGCCATCCATTTGATGCTGTCTGGTCTAATCAAGTATGACATGTTGCCACCCGTAGCATTGAAAGCAAGAAAAGCCAGCGAACATGGAATAGCCTTCATTTCTCAGAACAAGAATAGACTGATGAGTTTCAGAAGAAAGTTTTGTTTCTGGCCATTTTAAGCCTGTAATCAAACCCACAAATGCTGATGCTCCAGATACTCATCTAGTCTAAAGAAGGCCAGCTGTATTGCTTATTTAATCAGAAAAACAGTTTTCAGCTAACATAATTGCAAAAGGGTTTTGTAATGATCAATTAGCCTTTTAAAATTAGAATTTTGGATTATGTCACGCTCTGACCTTAGAGAGCCTTTTTATGTCTCTATTTGGTTAGGTCAGGGTGTGATTTGGGTGGGCATTCTATGTTCTGTTTTCTATGTTTTGGTATTTCTATGTTTTGGCCAGGTAGGATTCTCAATCAGGGACAGCTGTCTACCGAATGGGCGGTCTCTGATTGGGAATCATACTTAGGCAGCCTTTTTCCCTGTTGTCATTCTGGGAAGTTGTCTTTGTTATGGGTACTATAGCCATTGTAAGATTCAGGATTGCGTTTGTTATTCATTGTTTTGTTGGCGACATTTGACTAAATAAAAGAGAATATACGCTCACAACGCGGCACCTTGGTCTTCCTTGAACGACGGCCGTGACAGATTAGCTAACACAACGTGCCGTTAGAATACAGAAGTGATGGTTGTGGATAATGGGCCTCTATACTCCTATGAGGATATTCAATTTCCAGCTACAATAGTAATTTACAACATTAACAATGTCTACACTGTATTTCTCAATTTGATGTTATTTTAATGGACAAAAATATGTTTTTCTTTAAAAAACAAGGACATTTCTAATATAGTGTACTGTATAAGAGTTCATACAATCAGTTTTGTGGTATTATTCTTATTTTGATGATGTAAAGAATATTTGTCAGTCTGTGGCGTGTAATGAGGAACAACCAGACACTGCACTTGACACATTTGTGAAATTGCTTATTCTAGTTACTAATAAGCATTTACCCATTAAGAAAATTACTGTAAAAACTGTTCAATCCCCATGGATTGATGATGAATTAGAAAATTGTTTGGCAGAAGATATGGCAAATAAGTCTGGCACCACAACCGATTCGCAAAAGTACTGTAAATTGAGAAATGTGACTAAACTAAATAAAAAGAAGATAAAACTATACTATTGTAATGACGTTGCCCTGTTGGGTGAGGTTTATGACCCCCCCCCCCCATAAATAACTTTCCCCCTTTTCTCTTCAGTCTACAGAATGGACTCTTGGATAGCCCTGTGTTACCAGTATGATAACAGAAAATATGGGAACATCAAAAAGTTGGGGAATGGAACAATACTTCCCTTTCCCAACCAGTTGAAAGTGTCCGTTGGTACTTAAAGAATATGATGTCAGATCAGTTGTTGTCTGGGACATTGTATCTGATGACAGGACGACATAAATTGTATCTTGGAAAGTCTACACATTCTAGTCATCAGATTCACATGGAAGTGTTGTGCAATTTAAATGTTAAAATATGAAACTATTTGTGAGAAGATGAAATGTGATTTTCATTCATTATAAATTAAATAATTGTTTTCATAAGTAAACTTATGCTCACTCAGTGGCCACACTCAAATGAACAGTCATTGGTTGGAGAGCGATGAAACACACCTTTCTCTTCCCCAGTAAAAAAGCTCCTGTGACCCAATTCACGTTAGACTAAACCTCGGGGTGAGCTGTGGTTGCGAAAGGTTGAACGACTACTCTATCTAAAGAAATTTACATGAGACCAGATCACGTGGAGGTGACGATCACCACGCTGGAATGGTGAATTTCGACTAGAACAGCCAGAATACAGCAAGAGCTGATTATGGCAACTTGGTATGAACTTTGAACTATTATTCACTAAAGGAGATGTGATACATCCTGGACGTCAAGTTCTCAGCTGCAGCCGTAAATGTACGCGGCCTAGGAAAGGACAGACAATCTCTCAAGAACGACAAGGTATTTCAATGTATGCGCTCTACAACACTACAACCAGAGAGATTCTTCAAAGGACAATGGCGATCTGTGCTGGGCAAACCATTCTTCCATCTTTGACCCATCTATCGAAGTGCAGCTCAGAGTAAATATATATCTTGCATTTTCCTTTTCCGAATGGGCGGTTATTAGAATGCATAAGATTCTGTATTTGCGGTAGCAGAGCTTCTCAACGTCCGATAGAGACCCAAACCCTTTGTCCCTCCGTCTTTCTGCGCTCTTTCATTCAAACCCTACCCACTTCCTTTGTGTAACCAACCATCATATCTGATTAGCCCACTAGGGGCTTTTCATGACATTATTAGTAATCGATGAATGATCTATCCTGTGTATATATATGTAATTCTGTATGATTATTTAGGTATTTGGTAAATAAATAAGGCAATTTGTGTATTGCTGATTCAACTTGTTAGCCAGTGTCACGATCGTCATAATGAGCGGACTAAGACGCAGCGTGTGTAGAGTTCCACATCTCTATTTCGGTGAAACTTCAAAACAATAAACCAACAACGAAACGTGAAAGTAGTGGTGCACATGCACATACACAAAACAATATCCCACAACTCAGGTGGGAACAATGGAGAACTTAAATATGATGCCGAATTAGAGGCAACGATAATCAGCTTCCTCTAATTGGGAACCATACCAAGCACACCAACATAGAAATAGGTTAACTAGAACACCCCCCTAGTCACACTCTGACCTAAACACCATAGAGAACCCGAGCGGTCTCTATGATCAGGGCGTGACAGCCAGGGTTCATGCAGATAAACAAGTACTTTACGACAATCAGAATGAGACTGATCGAGGGGACTATTAATAATTGACTGCAATTGATATAAAAGATCTTCAGATTTTTAAGAGTGGATTCAACAGATAGCCACTCTATATAAATCCAATTATTCCACTGTGCCCCAGGTTATTAATGGTTTAATTGTTGCATGGTTTAATTCAATCATGTAATTAATTAAACGTTCGGTAATCAATTTGATAAAATAGCATGTCATATAATTTTATCATAGTCAGAGACACAGCACTATGAAACAAAGATCAATTACATAAAGATTAATAGTAAAAAGCTTTGGAGCACATTAAATGAAATTGTGGGTAAAAAGGCAAACTCAGCTCCATCATTCATTGAATCAAATGGCTCATTAATCAATCACAAAAGTACTTTAAATATTTTTACATTGGCAAGATTAGCATACGTAGGCATGACATGCTAGCTACAAACGCTGACACAACACATTCAAGTATATCTGACGAAAATATGAAAGACAAGCATTGCAATTTTGATTTACGTAAAGTGAGTATGGAAGAACTGAACAAATGATGGAAAATTACTGAGGATAATAGTGGACGATATTGCCACTGCTATTTGCCAAATATTCAATTTAAGCCTACTAGAAAGTGTGTGCCCTCAAGTCATTCCCCTACTTAAGAATAGTAAAGCCCCCTTTACTGGCTCAAATAGCCAACCAATTAGCCTGTCACAAACCTTTAGGAAAAAATTGTATTTGACCAGATACAATGCTATTTTACAGTAAACAAATTGACAACAGAATTTCAGCACTCTAATGGGGAAGGACATTCAACATGAACAGCACTTACACAAATCACTGATGATTGGCTGAGAGCAATTCATGATTAAACGATTGTGTGGAGTGTTTTGTTAGGATTCAGTGCCGCTTTTGACATTATCGATCATGGTCTGCTGCTGGAAAATCGTATGTGTTATGGCTTTACACCCACTGCTATATTGTGGATAAAGAGTTAACTGTCTAAGAGAATACAGAGGGTGTTCTTTAATGGAAACCATTCAAACATAATCCAGGTAGGATCAGGAATTCCCCAGGGCAGCTGTCGAGTTACCTTACTTGTTCAATCTTTACTAACGACATGTCTATGTATGCAGATGACTAAACACTATAGACGTCAGCTACTACAACGACTGAAATGACTGCAAATGTGATTAGCATGACGTTGTAAGTAACAATACAATTTCCCAGGATATAGACATGTCTTATATGGGCAGAAAGCTAAATTATTGTTCAAATCAAATCAAATTTTATGTGTCACATACACATGGTTTGCAGATGTTAGTGCGAGTGTAGCGAAATGCTTGTGCTTCGAGTTCCGACAATGCAGTAATAACCAATAAATAATCTAGCTAACAATTCCAAAACTACTACCTTATAGACACAAGTGTAAGGGGATAAAGAATATGTACATAAAGATATATGAATGAGTGATGGTACAGAGCGGCATAGGCAAGATACAGTAGATGGTATTGAGTGCAGTATATACATATGAGATGAGTATGTAAACAAAGTGGCATAGTTAAAGTGGCTATTGATACATGTATTACATAAGGATGCAGGTGATGATATAGAGTACAGTATATACGTATACATATGAGATGAATAATGTAGGGTATGTAAACATTATATTAGGTAGCATTGTTTAAAGTGGCTAGTGATATATTTTACATAATTTCCCATCAATTCCCATTATTAAAGTGGCTGGAGTTGAGTCAGTGTGTTGGCAGCAGCCACTCAATGTTAGTGGTGGCTGTTTAACAGTCTGATGGCCTTGAGATAGAAGCTGTTTTTCAGTCTCTCGGTCCCAGCTTTGATGCACCTGTACTGACCTCGCCTTCTGGATGATAGCGGGGTGACAAGGCAGTGGCTCGGGTGGTTGTTGTCCTTGATGATCTTTATGGCCTTCCTGTGACATCGGGTGGTGTAGGTGTCCTGGAGGGCAGGTAGTTTGCCCCCAGTGATGCGTTGTGCAGAACCCACTACCCTCTGGAGAGCCTTACGGTTGTGGGCGGAGCAGTTGCCGTACCAGGCGGTGATATAGCCCGACAGGATGCTCTCGATTGTGCATCTGTAGAAGTTTGTGAGTGCTTTTGGTGACAAGCCGAATTTCTTCAGCCTCCTGAGGTTGAAGAGGCGCTGCTGCGCCTTCTTCACGATGCTGTATGTGTGGGTGGACCAATTCAGTTTGTCTGTGATGTGTATGCCGAGGAACTTAAAACGTACTACCCTCTCCACTACTGTTCCATTGATGTGGATAGGGGGGTGTTCCCTCTGCTGTTTCCTGAAGTCCACAATCATCTCCTTAGTTTTGTTGACATTGAGTGTGAGGTTATTTTCCTGACACCACACTCCGAGGGCCCTCACCTCCTCCCTGTAGGCTTGGAGGGCACTATGGTGTTAAATGACGAGCTGTAGTCGATGAACAACATTCTCACATAGGTATTCCTCTTGTTCAGATGGGTTAGGGCAGTGTGCAGTGTGGTTGAGATTGCATCGTCTGTGGACCTATTTGGGCGGTAAGCAAATTGAAGTGGGTCTAGGGTGTCAGGTAGGGTGGAGGTGATATGGTCCTTGACTAGTCTCTCAAAGCACTTCATGATGACGGAAGTGAGTGCTACGGGGCGGTAGTCGTTTAGCTCAGTTACCTTAGCTTTCTTGGGAACAGGAACAATGATGGCCCTCTTGAAGCATGTGGAAACAACAGACTGGGATAGAGATTAATTGAATATGTCCGTAAACACACCAGCCAGCTGGTCTGTGCATGCTCTGAGGGCGCGGCTGGGGATGCCGTCTGGGCCTGTAGCCTTGCGAGGGTTGACACGTTTAAATGTTTTCCTCACGTCTGCTGCAGTGAAGGAGAGTCCGCCTGTTTTAGTTGCGGGCCGTGTCAGTGGCACTGTATTGTCCTCAAAGCGGGCAAAAAAAGTTATTTAGTCTTCCCTGGGAGCAAGACATCCTGGTCCGTGACGGGGCTGGTTTTTCGTTTTGTAATCCGTGATTGACTGTAGACCCTGCCACATACCTCTTGTGTCTGAGCCGTTGAATTGAGATTCTACTTTGTCTCTATACTGACACTTAGCTTGTTTGATTGCCTTGCGGAGGGAATAGTTACACTGTTTGTATTCGGTCATGTTTCCAGTCACCTTGACCTGATTAAAAGCAGTGGTTTGCGCTTTCAGTTTCACGTGAATGCTGCCATCAATCCACGGTTTTTGGTTTGGGAATGTTTTAATCGTTGCTATGGGTACGACATCTTCAAAGCACGTTCTAATGAACTCGCACACCGAATCAGCGTATTCGTCAATGTTGTTGTCTGACGCAATACGGAACATATCCCAGTCCACGTGATGGAAGCAGTCTTGGAGTGTGGAATCAGATTGGTCGGACCAGCGTTGAACAGACCTCAGCGCGGGAGCTTCTTGTTTTAGTTTCTGTCTGTAGGCAGGGATCAACAAAATGGAGTCGTGGTCAGCTTTTCCGAAAGGAGAGCGGGGCAGGGCCTTATATGCGTCGCGGAAGTTTGAATAGCAATGATCCAAGGTTTTTCCAGCCCTGGTTGCGCAATCGATATGCTGATAAAATTTAGGGAGTCTTGTTTTCAGATTAGCCTTGTTAAAATCCCCAGCTACAATGAATGCAGCCTCCGGATATATGGATTCCAGTTTGCAAAGAGTCAAATAAAGTTCGTTCAGAGCCATCGATGTGTCTGCTTGGGGGGGAATATATGCGGCTGTGATTATAATCGAAGAGAATTCCCTTGGTAGATAATGCGGTTGACATTTGATTGTGAGGAATTCTAAATCAGGTGAGCAGAAGGACTTGAGTTCCTGTATGTTGTTGTGGCCACACCACGTCACGTTAACCATAAAGCATACGCCCCCACCCCTCTTCTTACCAGAGAGATGTTTGTTTCTGTCGGCGCGATGCGTGGAGAAACCAGCTGGCTGCACCGACTCCGATAGCGTCTCTCCAGTGAGCCATGTTTCCGTGAAGCAAAGAACGTTACAGTCTCTGATGTCCCTCTGGAATGCTACACTTGCTCGGATTTCATCAATCTTGTTGTCAAGAGACTGGACATTGGCGAGGAGAATGCTAGGGAGTGGTGTACGATGTGCCCGTCTCTGGAGTCTGACCAGAAGACCGCTTCGTTTTCCCCTTTTACGAAGTCGTTTTTTGGGGTCGCCGGCTGGGATCCATTCCGTTGTCCTGGGTGAATGACATAATAAATAGGACTGGTGGAGTTATGTCACACATGCAGCAAACACAAATATATGGAAATGTCTGCTCTACCCAAAATTACAACCAACTAATTGCAGCATTACACCGTACCCAAACTGAACATGTGTGTGCACGATCGTGCTCAAATTGATTTTGTCCCCCCACACCAAACACGATCATGACATGCAGGTTGAAATATCAAAACAAACTCTGAACCAATTACATAAATTTGGGGACAGGTTGAAAGCATTAAACATTTATGGAAATGTAGCTAGCTAGCTTGCTATTCCTAGCTAATTTGTCTTGGGACATAAATGTTGAGTTGTTATTTTACATGAAATGCACAAAGTCCTCTCCTCAAAATGTATCTACACATAAAACGATCAACCGAATCGTTTCTAATCATCTCTCCTCCTTCCAGGCTTTTTCTTCTTTGGACATTATATGGCGATTGGCATCAAACTTTCGCAGGTGTATTACCAGGACAGACCGACCGAAGTTCATCTTTCAATCACACACATGGATATAACTAATGATGAGATGGCAAGTGGGTATCTGCTTTTATAAACCAATGAGAAGATGGGAGAGGCAGGACTTGCACTGCGTTCAGTGTCACAAATAGAACTGACTTCTATTTTAGCGCTTGGCAATGCAGACGTTCGTTGTCGCGCGAGCAGTGTGGGTGCAATGATTGAATAACATGTATGTGTACATTTATTTTGCACGTGACGCTAGCGGTGTGGTCAGCACGTTACCGCAAAAATGGAAGAGGCAAGTGGAAGAGGGAAAAAGTAAGGAACTTCCCGACAGACAAGTTTCTTACCTGGAAAACATGTTTTCAAGCACTTGTTTTTCACAAGGGCTATTAGCAAGACAATAGACAATAGACACGATGTGGTCCCAAAAACACCTATTTGACATAGGGTCCAGCATATCTCTTGATGATGTCATTGAATGTCTCACCAGCTTTGATCTATGCCTGGGCCTGCAGCACACAAAGATCTTTGTTTGTCAAACGAATCATTGGGTCAAAACTACAGAACAGTACAAAGCAAGAGAACACACATGGTTATGTTATGCATTAGGGGGCGCTATTAAAAATGTTGGCCCTTTTTCACACCTCCACCTATTAGCTGATGTGTGGTGAACATTCTGGCAAAACAATTGTCACCATGCATCACCCAGGTGGGTGCTACACATTGGTAGTGCATGAGGTGAGTTTCCCCCGACTATGTACTATGACTACCTCAGTTGGTAGAAAAACACTTTATGAATCCAATCAAGCATTGTTTAATGACACATACTCAATTATACAATGCATGCATTCACACAGCAGTCTCTTTCAAAATGAAGTGCAGGAGACTTCCCACTAGCTGAGAGCCTATCTGAGAGGCATCCACAATCTCTCTATCAGATGATGATCAGCCCACCATGAGTAGATTACATGGGGCTAACCCATGAGGCTTCCTCCGTAATTACTTCACTGATCAGAAAAATAAGAGCCCCTTACGAGCTCTGTCAATCAACCATGCTGGTATGTTCAGATCCTCTCCCCAACTGCTGCCTAGTTAAATAAAGGTTAAATAAAATACAAAGAAATGTATTTGTACAGTGAAGCTAAAACTTTCAATTTGTCTCTTTACTCCAAACAATGTTTTATATGAGGTGGCAGTACAGAATATCACCTTTTATTTAATGGTATTTTCATAATTGTCTATTTAACCATTTGGAAATGAATGCACTTTATGTATCCCCCTATTTGTATTTGGACAAATTCACTGGCATTTTGTCGAAAGTTTAGTATTTGGTCTCATATTTCTAGCACACAATGATTACATCAAGCTTGTGTGTATTTGAAGTTTGTTTTGGCTGTGTTTACGATTATATTGTGCCCAATAGAAATGAATGGTAAATAATGTAGTGTGTCATTTTGGAGTCACGTTTACTGTACATAGGAATATAATTTCTGAACACTTAGATGAAACAGTCAGAGGTCACCAAGCGCAACATAGCTTCAGCATGTAAATCAGCTAGAAAGATGTGTCGGCATCAAGTAATTGTCTCTGGCCCCCTCCCAGTTAGGGGGAGTGATGAGCTCTACAGCAGAGTCTCACAACTCAATCGCTGGTTGTAAACTGTTTTCTGCCCCTCCCAAAAGATAGAATTTGCAGATAATTGGCCCTCTTTCCGGGATTCACCCACAAACAGGACCAAGCCTGACCTGCTGAGGAGTGATGGAATCCATCCTAGCTGGAGGGGCGCTCTCATCTTATCTACCAACATAGACAGGGCTCTAACTCCTCTAGCTCCACAATGAAATAGGGTGCAGGCCAGGCAGGAGGCTGTTAGCCAGCCTACCAGCATAGTGGAGTCTGCCACTAGCACAGTCAGTGTAGTCAGCTCAGCTATCCCCATTGAGACTGTGTCTGTGCCTCGACCTAGGATGGGCAAAACTAAACATGGCGGTGTTCGCCTTAGCAATCTCACTAGAATAAAGACCACCTCCATTCCTGTCATTATTGAAAGAGATCGTGATACCTCACATGTCAAAATAGGGCTACTTAATGTTAGATCCCTTACTTCAAAGGCAATTATAGTCAATGAACTATTCCCTGATCATAATCTTGATGTGATTGGCCTGACTGAAACATGGCTTAAGCCTGATGAATTTACTGTGTTAAATGAGGCCTCACCTCTTGGCTACACTAGTGACCATATCCCCCGTGCATCCCGCAAAGGCTAACATTTACGACAGCGAATTTAAATTTACACCAAAAAAATGACGTTTTCGTCTTTTGAGCTTCTAGTCATGAAATCTATGCAGCCTACGCAATCACTTTTTATAGCTACTGTTACAGGCCTCCTGGGCCATATAAAGCATTCCTCATTGAGTTCCCTGAATTCCTATTGGACCTTGTAGTCATAGCAGATAATATTCAAATTTTTAGTGACTACTATTCACATGGAAAAGTCCACAGATCCACTCCAAAAGGCTTTCGGAGCCATCACCGACTCGGTGCGTGGGTTTTGTCCAACATGTCTCTGGACCTACTCACTGTCACAGTCATACACTGGACCTAGTTTTGTCCCATGGAATAAATGTTGTGGATCTTAATGTTTTTCCTCATAATCCTGGACCTTCGGACCACCATTTTATTACATTTGCAATTGCAACAAATAATCTGCTCAGACCCCAACCTATAAATTCACAGACAACACAAAGATTCCTTGATGTCCTTCCAGACTCCTTCTATCTACCCAAGGACGTCAGAGGCGAAAAATCTGTTAACCACCTAACTGAGGAACTCAATTTAACCTTGCGCAATACCCTAGATGCAGTTGCACCCCTAAAAACAAAAAATATTTGTCATAAGAAACTAGCTCCCTGGTATACAGAAAATACCCAACGGAAATGGACCCACACCAGACTGGAAGTCTTCCGACTAGCTTGGAAAGACAGTACCGTTCAGTATCGAAGAAACCCTTACTACTGCTCAATCATCCTTATTGATACTGTCACAAAGCTAACTAAAAAGCAGCATTCCCCAAGAGAGGATGGCTTTCACCTCAGTAGTAATAAATTCATGAACTTCTTTGAGGAAAAGATCATGATTATTAGAAAGCTAATTACGGACTCCTCTTTAAATCTGTATATTCCTTCCAAGCTCTGTACAGAGTCTGCACAACTCTGCCAGGACCTAGGATCAAGAGAGACACTCAAGTGTTTTAGTATGATATCTCTTGACACAATGATGAAAATAATCATGGCCTCTAAACCTTCAAGCTGCATACTGGACCCTATTCCAACTAAACTACTGAAAGAGCTACTTCCTGTACTTGGCCCTGCTATGTTGAGCATAATAAACGGCTCTTTATCCACCGGATGTGTACCAAACTCACTAAATGAGGCAGTAATAAGGCCTCTCTTGAAAAAGCCAAACCTTGACTCAGAAAATATAAATCAACTATTGGTCTATATTGAATCTTCCATTCCTCTCAAATATGTTAAAAAAGGCTGTTGCGCAGCAACTCACTGCCTTCCTGAAGACAAACAATGTATACAAAATGCTTCAGTCTGATTTTAGACCCCATCATAGCACTGAGACTGCACTTGTGAAGGTGGTAAATTACTTTTTAATGGCATCAGACCGAGGCTTTGCATCTGTCCTCGTACTCCTAGACCTTAGTGCTGCTTTTGATACCATCGATCACCACACACATTTGGAGAGATTGGAAACCCAAATTGATCTACATGGACAAGTTCTTGCCTGGTTTAGAGCTTATCTGTCAGAAATATATCAGTTTGTCTCTGTGAATGGTTTGTCCTCTGACAAATCAACTGTAAATGTTGGTGTTCCTCAAGGTTCTGTTTTAGGACCACTATTGTTTTCACTATATATTTTACCCCTTGGGGTAATGCGGATGACACACAGCTGTACATTTCAATGAAACATGGTGAAGCCCCAAAATTGCTCTTGCTAGAAGCCTGTGTTTCAGACATAAGGAAGCGGATGGCTGCAAACTTTATACTTTTAAACAAAACAGAGATGCTTGTTCTAGGTCCCAAAAAACAAAGAGATCTTCTGTTGAATCTGACAATTAATCTTAATGGTTGTACAGTCGTCTCAAATAAAACTGTGAAGGACCTCGGCATTACTCTGGACCCTGATCTCTTTTTTGACGAACATATCAAGACTGTCTCAAGGACAGCTTTTTTCCATCTACGAAACAAATCAGAAACTTTGTCCAAAAATGATGCAGAAAAATTAATCCATGCTTTTGTTACTTCTAGTTTAGACTACTGCAATGCTCTACTTTCTGGCTACCCAGATAAAGCACTAAATACATTTCAGTTAGTGCTAAAGACAGACAAAATGAGAAAAAAAATCCAGAAAACCACATTATAGGATTTTTAATGAATGTATTTGCAAATTATGGTGGAAAGTAAGTATTTGGTCACCTACAAACAAGCAAGATTTCTGGCTCTCACAGACCTTCTTTACCTATATTAATGGCACCTGTTTGAACTTGTTATCAGTATAAAAGACACCTGTCCACAACTTCAAACAGTCACACTCCAAACTCCACTATGGCCAAGACCAAAGAGCTGTCAAAGGACACCAGAAACAAAATTGTAGACCTGCACCAGGCTGGGAAGACTGAATCTGCAATAGGTAAGTAGCTTGGTTTGAAGAAATCAACTGTGGTAGCAATTATTAGGAAATGGAAGACATAAAAGACCACTGATAATCTCCCTCGATCTGAGGCTCCACGCAAGATCTCACCCCGTGGGGTCAAAATGATCACAAGAACGGTGAGCAAAACTCCCAGAACCACACGGGGGGACCTAGTGAATGACCTGCAGAGAGCTGGGACCAAAGTAACAAAGCCTACCATCAATAACACACTACGACGCCAGGGACTCAAATCCTGCAGTGCCAGACGTGTCTCCCTGCTTAAGCCGGTACATGTCCAGGCCCGTCTGAAGTTTGCTAGAGAGCATTTGGATGATCCAGAAGAAAAATGGGAGAATGGCATATGGTCAGATGAAACCAAAATATAACTTTTTGGTAAAAACGCACCTCGTCATGTTTGGAGGACAAAGAATGCTGAGTTGCATCCAAAGAACACCATACCTACTGTGAAGCATGGGGGTGGAAACATCATGCTTTGGGGCTGTTTTTCTGCAAAGGGACCAGGACGACTGATCGGTGTAAAGGAAAGAATGAATGGGTCCATGTATTGTGAGATTTTGAGTGAAAACCTCCTTCCATCAGCAAGGGCATTGAAGATGAAACGTGGCTGGGTCTTTCAGCATGACAATGATCACAAACACACCGCCCGGGCAACGAAGAAGTGGCTTCGTAAGAAGCATTTCAAGGTCCTGGAGTGGCCTAGCCAGTCTCCAGATCTCAACCCCATAGAAAATCTTTGCTCTAGAGGAGATCTGCATGGAGGAATGCGCCAAAATACCAGCAACAGTGTGTGAAAACCTTCTGAAGACTTACAGATAACGTTTGACCTCTGTCATTGCCAACAAAGGGTATATAACAAAGGATTGAGATAAACTTTTGTTATTGACCAAATACTTATTTTCCACCATAATTTGCAAATAAATTCATTAAAAATCCTACAATGTGATTTTCGGGATTTTTTTTCTCATTTTGTCTGTCATAGTTGAAGTGTACCTATGATGAAAATGACAGGCCTCTCATCTTTTTAAATGGGAAAACTTGCACAATTGGTGGCTGACTAAATACTTTTTTGCCCCACTCTAAATACATTTGATTTGATTCCACTTTAATATGGATGCTACCATGATTACGTATAATCATTCATGAATAATGACGAGTGAGAAAGTTACACATGCACAAAGATCATGCCCCAAAAACATGATAACCCCTCACCATTATAATAACAGGGGATTTTTTTGGAGGGTATGATATTTATGCTTCTTTAACTTTCTCACTCATCTTTATTCGTAATCATGGTAGCCACATTAATATAGAAGTGTTCAGAAACATATTGTAGTATTTTGTACAATAAAAGTGACTCCAAAATGACACAATACATTATTTAGTTAATTTTTATTCGGCACAGCAAAACATCCAAATCACACAACCAATGCAAATGCATCCAACAAGTTTGATGTGGTCATTGTGTGTTATGGGACCAAATACTACAATGTGGTCCAAATACTTATGACAGATTCAAGCATTTCCCTATAAGGTATGACAAATACAATTTGATTTGAAATGGGGGGACTAGATACATAAAGTGTTTTCATATGTAAATGAGAAATTAGATTTGAAAACACCATCAAATGAAAGGTGACCTTTTCTACTGTCACCTCAAACATTTGATCTCAAATCCAAAATGCTGGAGTATAGACCAAACGGAACATTTTAGCTGCACTGTCCAAATAAATACATAGCATAGTGTATATTACAGGGTGAGATATCACCCAGTCTTCTTGGTTTTACATTCTGGGAATTATGCAGCATACCTAAAGGTTGGCCAATTTACCAATTTTACAAACAAACACTGGGAAATGCATCAAACTCTCACATTTAAATATGCAGACGTTTAAGCTCCAGTGATCACAGCCTACAAACCAAATATACCGACAAAATATATGTGCGACCATTTTCACGCAAAAGTTTGCATTTGTTTAAATGTTACTTGACATGAGAATGTGCTTATCCATTTGACTAAGCGTACGCACCGTCTCTAGTGGTTGAAGTACTGCATGGCATGTAAGCAAAAACCTAGTAGTAGCCTTGTGCAAAAGGTTGAATATATGATGACACTCTTATTCACAACAAAAAAACAGGTAGCTATATATAATAACAAGATGCAATAATTTGCCAATAGTGAGAACAGCTAAAAATCTATTTATTTTCTCTTTACATTCTAAAATAATTAGAAAAAGGCATCTATTTACTATTATTTATTGTAATGGTTTCATCATCGCAAAATAGTCTATAGGCCTACAAAAAGTTAGGATAGGCTACCATTCGTTCCATCTCTCATTAAGACTCGACCCATTCACAGTAGCCTAGTAAATAGATAAGCTATTTGCTCTATGCGATCTGATCCGAATCGCAGTTTAACGGTAGAACAGACGTTTCACCTTGTCCATTGACGTTTGTATACTACCTCTGAATATTGTAATACAAATTTCTCAAGTAGCCAATATGTGACTAGTTTCAGGAAACTAGGCGTATGTAGCGTGTCACTACTTTATAGGAGAGGCATTTGAACATAAAAAATCATTTGGAGGCAGACATGCCTTCTGGAACATGTGAACTTTCATGTGCCTTAACAATAAATGTGTATGCCATCTGTAAATACGAATACAATTATTAAATTATAGCTCAGGGGATAGAGAAAATTCCGGATTACATCTTCAAACTAAGGGCAACCGTGGCATCCGTGACGGAGAGGGAAAAGCATCCATCCATGTATATGGGTAAGATAGTCTAGCTCGCTACATTTTCAAAATGTAATACTTTTATAATTTTATCGGAAAGCCCTTTTCATTTCAAGTTAAAGTGTACTGTTAGCTATCTAGCTAAAGTTGTGTATGATCTGTGTAGTAATATTATTTGTATCTCAAAGTCATTTGCATTGTTAGTTATAGCTTAATGTTAGCTAGCTAGCTAACATTGAACACGGCTGGTTAGCTACCTGCAGATTCATGCAGGGTAGTAACATTATGAGTTGGGATTATGGTTCATTGTTTAGCTAGCTAGATGTCTAAACAAAACACTCCACTATGAAAGTAACCATTTAACTACACCTTCTGTATTGTGTGCATGTGACAAATGAACTTTGATTTTATTTGATATAATATTTATTTACCAGAAATAGTCATGTGTGTCACGCCTTGGTCTTAGTATTTTGTGTTTTCTTTGATTATTTGTTCAGGCCAGGGTGTGACATGGTGATTATTCCTGTCTCTGTGTAGTTTCACCAGATAGGCTGTAATTAGGTTTCACGTTCCGTTTGTTGTTTTGTATTTGTATAGTTATTTCATGTGTCGCTTTTTTCATTAAAGTCATGAGTAACCACCACGCTGCATTTCGGTTCGACTCTCTTTCTACAAACGAAGAACGCCGTTGCAATGTGAAGAACATGATGAGCACGAAAGTCAAATTAGAATATAACGTTAGGCCAACAAGATAGTGTCCAAGTTCTAAAATTCTCCAGTAGAATGCCCTCCTTTTATTTGATCACACTCACAACCATAAGGTATTTCATGTAACTGGCTCGCCATTAACTTGTAAATAATGATCTTGTTGTGAGTTTATTTTCCTGTAATAATAATGACAAATTTGCTAAAGTGAAGACGTTGTCAGCTATATGATATGGTCATTATTTGAACTGGCTAGCCAGCTAAGTTAACATTAGCTGGTTAGCTAACAAGTTAGAAACTAAACAAAACATTGTTTAGAAAGTTGCTTTCAGTTGCATGGATATATACTATATTCATTTTTAAACGGGTGGGTTTATTGGTGTTAAAATACAATATTTATGCTATTTTGGATTACCAGGCTGCTGATGTCATGCAACCTGCAGTTTTTGTGTTCATACTTTCTCATAACGACAAGTTTGATGTAGGACGACATTAGAATGTTCATGATGTCAATGCAACAACTGTCGATAGACGTAGTATAAACCAGCCTTTAGTCTTTGGTTGTTTGGTCCATAGCCTCACATGTGAATGCTTAAAGAGATGGGTGGGGCTAAGGCTGAATGGGTGTAGACAAAGAAGGGCTCTCCAGTACGCTTACCAAAACATTTTCCTATAAGTGAGGTTACAAGTTTATCAACTTTCAAAGCAGAATTACCTTCCCATTGTTCCTCAACTGTAGTGTATGATACAGTATATCATTTTCTAGCGCCTTAGTCTCTACTTTTATCCAATGTAAAAATAAAAATAAACACAATTTCAAAATGTTGCTACATAAGACCGAGTCGAGCCAGTCGGTCACATTATTTCTTTAATAAACATAATGCATGATACATATACTGTATCATAACCATTGCATAATACATCCCTCACATTTTATGGCCATGATGAGTTCATATTCCCGAAGTAGCCATAGAAGATATTACCATCCTCATCTCTCATTTCATTGGGCCTAATTAGATAGATATTATAATTTCAAGCTTTTGCTCTCCGAAGGGGAGCACGGTTTATAACATACAGTAGAATTTAACAGGTGAACAGACAGTTGCTCTTTTGCATTAGAAGTGTGTAGGCTCACCACTGTAAGTATAGCCTACTGAAGTTTTTTTTTAAACAGTAGGCAATGTTTCAGATTTCGCTGGCAGTGCAGCATATTTAGGGTCGGGGAAAAAGTAAATGCAAAATGATTGAATTCAAACTATTTGTTTTACAAGTCCACAACAATTTGCAATTGTTTCTGTCTTTCAGAAATGGTCAGATCAGTTACCGCAAATGTCACTGCAAATGTCACTGCAAAAGAATACATTCTGGCCAAAGACAGTAGATCAAGTTAGCCATTGCTATTTCCTTCAGATAATGTCTTGGCCTAATTCCAATACTTCCAAATTATACAGCAAATAAGGGCATTATTGTCGCCATAGAAGGTGAATGATGGGAGTTTTTCAGGCAGAGTTTTAATGCTCGTTCACATGCTCACAGTTTTACGATAGGTCTGATTTATAACAGGAAACATGCAAGTTTATAAATCTCCATATTTTTGTGCATGCAGTCTTTTCAAAATGACGCCCGCAGATAGTTAGTGTAAAATGTACACAAAAGGTTATACATTTGGCCCCTGGGCACTGTCAGTAATATGTGTGTGCAAAACTGTATGTTTGTGTGCGTCTGACCTTCCATTCCGCTATACCATTAGTAGGGCTCTGTCAAACGGCTTACGAACAGAGGACCACAGTGCAATGGGGAGGGCACAGGGCAATGGAGTGCAGAAAGCCAACCTGTGGTGCGTTACAGACCGACGCACACACCTGCTCATCATTCTGACACCAACATGCAGGAGGCCTGTCAGAGATCCATGGCATGGTGCTCTGAGTGTTTTTGCATTGAACACTGTAGGGCAGAGGTGGGCAACCCTGAAAACAAAAGCATGCAAAACAAAAGCATGCGCACATGTTGGCTGTCGCTGCCTAAGATTGTCCATCCCTGCTTTAAAGAATTGTGAAATAAAATAAATATACCTAGTGACATGTGTTTTATCCTGTATAGGAAAACAGCATATCTATTATTAAATCTGCAGCAACAGCTAACAGGTCCTGTATGGTTACCAATAGGATCAAGAGAGATCAAGAATCATGGTTATTCACCTCTAATATGTGACTCATTTCATGAAACTAGGTGTATGTCGCAAGTCACAACTTCACAGGAGTAGAGGAGAGTAATTTGAACATGATTTTAAATGTTGGGGGGGGGTATCTCGAGTGGTGCAGTGGTCTAAGTCACTGCATCGCAGTGCTAGCTGTGCCACTAGAGATCCTGGTTTGAGTCCAGGCTCTGTCGCAGCCGGCCATGACCAGGAGACCCATTGGGCTGCGCACAATTGGCCCAGCATCGTCCAGGTTAGGGGAGGGTTTGTCCCTTCGCGCTCTAGCGCAAACTCCTGTGACGGGCCAGGTGCTGACATGGTCGCCAGGTGTACGGTGTTTCCTCCAACACATTGGTGCGACTGGCTTCCAGGTTAAGCGGTCATTGTGTCAAGAAGCAGTGCAGCTTAGCTGGGTCGTGTTTCAGAGGACGCATGGCTCTTGAACTTCGCCTCTCGAGAGTCTGTACGAGAGTTGCAGCGATGGGACGAGACTGTATCTACCAATAGGATCCCACGAAATTGGGGAGAAAAAGGGGTAAAAAAATAAAAATAAATAAATAAATGCATTTTTGGCAGAAATGCCTTCTGGAATATTTCAAATTTGATGTGCTTGAATAATAAATGCGCATGCCATCTGTAAATACAAATAAAATGGTTAAATTACGAGCCTAGTTGGTTTAGCCACAGAATAAGAGCAACCTTCCTGCTAGCCATGATTGGCTGAGATAGTGAGTAGGCTGGACATGCCGAGAGATGAGTTTGGCAACAACACCTGACTACGTACTTCAGGTCAAGCATTACCAGCACTTCATGTGAATATCATTTTCATTGCAATTTTATGGGGTTATTCTTCTTATCTAAACTTGGGAGGTGAATTGATGTTGTGCAAGGTTGTAATGTATTCTCAATTTTCTTTGTTATATCCTGTTTTTTTGTGTTATTGTCGCCTAGGAGCGTTCGGAGTCAGTCGGGACCAGGTTTCAGCTGCTGCACAACGCTGACATCTTTCCTCCCAAGCATCACCTGGACTGGGCACAGCTAGACAAACATCTTTTGAGAAGATCAGGGAGCTTTGCGTCAAAGAGTCTATGGACATCACATGCCCAGCACCAAAGTCAAGGGCAGGACAGAAACAGGCTCTCCGAATATAGATTCCCTTGTTCATGCGTGGTTTGGACAGACCAGTTCATCACTAGGAGCGAGTCCACAGTCATCAGCACTATCTTCAGTGCCTCTATTCAAATGAATCTCAGCTAACACACACACAATTTCTTTATCCTGCTGCTCAGCCACTTTACCCCTGATTGTATCTATATAACTACCTCATCTATCACTGATATCATTATTGATATTGTTCTTGTACATACTGTATATTATTTTCTTTATATTGACATGATCTATTTCTGATATTGTTACTATGCAAGTAATCATTTCGCTGTACCGTTTACACCTTGTGTAGAGACAGATCCACTTAGCAAGATGTGGCTGGGGGTTATAGCATTTATTGAAAATGTGTCTGAGTAAGTGCCATTTAATATTTTCATCTGGACACTTTGTTTGCCTGGATTTTTTCCTTATTGTAGGCTACTACTTCTACCACTTTTAATCTTAATATACTACTCACTGTTTAGCATATGACCTAACATGTGAATCCTTAAAGAGATGGGTGGGGCTGGTTTAAGAGGGTGTGAACAATGCTGAATGTGTCACGTTCTTACCTTTATTTTGTCTTTATTTAGTATGGTCAGGACGTGAGTTGGGGTGGGCAGTCTATGTTTTGTGTTTCTATGTTTAGGTTTCTGTTTCGGGCCTAGTGTGGTTCTCAATCAAAGGCAGGTGTCGTTAGTTGTCTCTGATTGAGAATAATACTTAGGTAGCCTGGGTTTCACTGTTGGTTTGTGGTTGTTTCCGTGTTTGTGTTTGTCACCACACGGGACTGTTTCGGTTTTCGTTCATGTTCATGTTCACAATTATTGTTTTGTATTTCTAGTGTTCAGTTTATGTTTTATAATAAACGATATGGACACTTACCGCGCTGCGTTTTGGTCCGATCAATGCTACACCTCCTCTTCAGATGAAGAGGAAAACTGCCGTTACAGAATGGGTATAGACAAAGGAGAGCTCTCCAGTAGGTACCAAAACATTCAAAGGAACTTTGATGAAAAGTTTATCCATTTTCAAAGCAAAATGACTTTACCATTGTTCCTCAAATGCAGTGTTTGATATACCATTTTGTAGCTCTATCTCTGCTTTTATCTAATGTATGAAACACCATTTTGAATTTTGCCAAATAACACCGAATCAAGGCGGTCAGTCACATGTCTGTGTTAGACCACAGAACACCCTGCTGTGAGGGTCTGAATGGAAGAGAATATAATGTATTATTGCCCACATGTCATATCTTTTCTCTTCTCATCCATCTGTCTGCTGAATTACCCATTTAGACCCTAGTAGAGTCCTTGGGATCACAAAGCTTTTGTGATGTGAAGTCTACCATTAGCCCCCTCCACACTCTCTTAAGTGTACTTAAGCTACAGTATATAGAGTACCAGTCAAAAGGTTAGACACCTAATTCAAGGGTTTTTCTTTTTGTACTATTTTCTATATTGTAGAATAATAGTGAGGATATCAAAACTATGAAATAACACATGTGGAATCATGTAGTAACCAAGAAAAAAATGTTAAATCAAAATAAATGTTATCTTTTAGATACTTCAAAGTAGCCACCCAATAGCTTTGCACCCTATTGGCATTCTCTCAACCAGCTCACGTGGAATGCTTTTCCAAAAGTCTTGAAGTAGTTCCCACATGCTGAGCACTTGTTTTGCTGCTTTTCCATCACTGTGGACCAACTCATCCCAAGCCATCCCAATTAGGTTGGGGTCAGGTAATTGTGGAAGCCAGGTCATCTGATGCAGCACTCCATCACCCTCCTTGGTTAAGTAGCCCTTACACAGCCTGTAGGTGTGTTTTGGGTCATTCCCCTGTTGAAAAACAAATTATAGTCCCACTAAGTGCAAACCAGATGGGATAGCGTGTCATTACAGAATGTTGTGGTAGCCATGCTGGTTAAGTGTGCCTTGAATTCTAAATAAATCTCTGACAGTGTCACCAGCATAGCACCCCCACACCATCACACCTCCTCCTCCATGGTTCACAGTGGGAACCATACATGCTGAGATCATCCGTTCAACAAAAATCCAAAATTTGGACTCATCAGACCAAAGGACAGATTTCCACCGGTCTAATGTCCATTGCTCGTGTTTCTTGGCCCAAGCAAGTCTCTTCTCCTTATTGGTGTCCTTTAGTAAAATGTCACCCTTTATAAAGCATCATCTTCAACATAGTGGGTTATGTCACACAGTTATGGCACATCTATGAACCCTTTATAGACCTCATGACCATAGGGTTAGATACTTTATAACACATTTATGTAGTGCTTATGAAGGCATTATGAAGGCTTTCTAAAGCCTTTACAAGCTGAACATAATTTAAAGTGGGACCCAAGCAATCTGTTTTACAACAGCAAAAAATGAACAAACTCTATGCCCTGAGGCTAAATTTGCCCAATATTGCCTAACTACCTACTAATTGTGCCGCAGGTGGCTACTGCAAGAACATTTCAACACAACTGTCTTTTAAGTAAGCCAAAAAATCTTTGACTGTTGCTGTGCTTTTGTAAACATTTAGAGAGCCCTTCAGAATTTGTTGCTGCTTTTACTTCAGGATAAAAGAGCCCATTAGACATTCATTATTTCCCCATCCGTTACTTATTACTCACGTTCTTGATAATGTGGATTGTTAATGGAGTTACTCTTGTTGATGAAGAGTTTCTGCCCATTCTCTTCCACCAAGACATTCATCACACAGAGAACAACTTCTTATTTCTAATAAGCTTCAGTGAGGAGGACGGAAGTAATGGCCGCTCTGACATAAACTATACAAACTATACCATACTAATATTTAGACATGGCTCCATTAGATAAACTGGCGGCTAATTGTACCATTCCACAACTCATAACAACTCGTGGCCTCCATTAGCGCCAATGTAATTAGTTGTAATTTGCATCATTAAAGAGCAAACAATGGCCTAATCATTTATGAATACTCAATCAGAAGATAATTACCGTAACATGATC
This sequence comes from Oncorhynchus gorbuscha, assembly GCF_021184085.1. Taxonomy (NCBI): domain Eukaryota; kingdom Metazoa; phylum Chordata; class Actinopteri; order Salmoniformes; family Salmonidae; genus Oncorhynchus; species Oncorhynchus gorbuscha. Next base: position 35,380,490 of record NC_060178.1, read on the forward strand.
TGCATCTTCAGGCGGCAGGCTGGAAAGGAGAGGAGGAGAGGACGTAGTCAGATTACAGGACATTATCTTTCTCTCTCTCTCTGTGTGTGTGTTTGTCTGTGTGTGTGTGTGTGTGTGTGTGGGTGTCTCTTTCTCACAGCTGAAACACACTAATTTAGTCACTGGGAAACAACTGTGTTTGTTCATGTCTGGTGGCTTGTCATGTGAAATTGTAAAAGATTCGTCCTTCTCGTGTACAGTATATCACAAAAGTGAGTACACCCCTCACATTTTTGTAAATATGAGTGTTTCTTTTCATGTGACAACACTGAAGAAATGACACTTTGCTACAATGTAAAGTAGTGAGTGTACAGCTTGTATAATAGTGTAAATTTGCTGTCTCCTCAAAACAACTCAACACACAGCCATTAATGTCTAAACCACTGGCAACAAAAGTGAGTACACCCCTAAGTGAAAATGTCCAAATTGGGCCCAATTATCCATTTTCCCTCCCCGGTGTCATGTGACTCGTTAGTGTAACAAGGTCTCAGGTGTGAATGGGGAGCAGGTGTGTTAAATTTGGTGTCATCGCTCTCATACTGACTGGTCACTAGAAGTTCAACATGGCACCTCATGGCAAAGAACTCTCTGAGGATCTGAAAAAAATAATTGTTGCTCCACATAAAGATGGCCTGGGCTATAAGAAGATTGCCAAGACCCTGAGACTGAGCTGCAGCACGGTGGCCAAGACCATACAGCGGTTAAACTGGACAGGTTCCACTCAGAACAGGCCTCGCCATGGTCGACCAAAGAAGTTGAGTGCACGTGCTCAGCATCATATCCAGAGGTTGCCTTTGGGAAATAGACGTATGAATGCTGCCAGCATTGCTGTCGGGGTTGAAGGGGTGGGGGGGTCAGCCTGTCAGTGCTCAGACCATACGCTGTACACTGCATCAAATTGGTCTGCATGACTATCGTACCAGAAGGATGCCTCTTCTAAAGATGATGCACAAGAGAGCCCGCAAACAGTTTGCTGAAGACAAGCAGACTAAAGACATGGATTACTGGAACCATGTCCTGTGGTCTGATGAGACCAAAATAAACTTTTTTGGTTCAGATGGTGTCAAGCGTTGTGGCGGCAACCAGGTGAGGAGTACAAAGACAATTGTGTCTTGCCTACAGTCAAGCATGGTGGTGGGAGTGTCATGGTCTGGGGCTGCGTGAGTGCTGCCGGCACTGGGGAGCTACAGTTCATTGAGGGAACCATGAATGCCAACATGTACTGTGACATACTGAAGCATAGCCTGATCCCCTCCCTTCGGAGACTGCGCCGCAGGGCAGTATTCCAACATGATAACGACCCTAAACACACCAGAAGACGACCCCTGCCTTGCTAAAGAAGCTGGACGTCAGGTAAAATCAATTCAAATTTATTTACATAGCCCTTCGTACATCAGCTGATATCTCAAAGTGCTGTACAGAAACCCAGCCTAAAACCCAAAACAGCAAGCAATGCAGGTGTAGAAGCACGGTGGCTAGGAAAAACTCCCTAGAAAGGCCAAAACCTAGGAAGAAACCTAGAGAGGAACCAGGCTATGAGGGGTGACCCATCCTCTTCTGGCTGTGCCGGGTGGAGATTATAACAGAACATGGCCAAGATGTTCAAATGTTCATAAATGGCCAGCATGGTCCAATAATAATAAGGCAGAACAGTTGAAACTGGAGCAGTAGCATGGCCAGGTGGACTGGGGACAGCAAGGAGTCATCATGTCAGGTAGTCCCGAGGCATGGTCCTAGGGCTCAGGTCCTCCAAGAGAGAGAAAGAAAGAGAGCAAGAGAGAATTAGAGAGCACACTTAAATTCACACAGGACACCGAATAGGACAGGAGAAGTACTCCAGATATAACAAACTGACCCTAGCCCCCTGACACAAACTACTGCAGCATAAATACTGGAGGCTGAGACAGGAGGGAACAGCGTTACACAGGTCTGCGTTACACAGGTCTGCGTTACACAGCCACAGGCATATCAGTTGAAACTGGGGCAGCAGCATGACCAGGTGGCCTGGGGACAGCGAGGAGTCATCAGGCCAGGAAGTCCTGAGGTATGGTTTTAGGGCTCAGGTCCTCCGGGAGGGGAGAGAGAGAGTGAGAATTAGAAGGAACATATTTAAGTTCACACAGGACACCAGATAAGACAGGAGAATTACACCAGATGTACAGTAACATACTGTCCCTAGCCCTCCAGCACATATACTATTGCAGCATAGATACTGGAGGCTGAGACATGGAGGGTCGGTGACACTGTGGCCCCGTCCGACGATACCCCCAACCAGGCAGGATATAACCTCACCCACTTTGCCAAAACAAAAAACCCTCCCAGAGGACCTGAACCCTGGTTTGGGATGAGTTGGACCGCAGAGTGAAGGAAAAGCAGCAAACAAGTAATCACCATATGTGGGAACTTCTTCAAGACTGTTGGAACAGCATTCCAGGTGAAGCTGGTTGAGAGAATCCCAAGAGTGTGCAAAGCTGTCAAGGGAAAGGGTGGCTACTTTGAATAATCTCAAAAATAAAATGAATTTATATTTATTTAACAGTTTTTTGGTAACTACATGATTCTATATGTGTTATGTCATTGTTTTGATGTCTTCACTACAATGTAGAAAATAGTCCAAATAAAGAAAAAAACCTTGAATGACTAGGTGTGTGTCACGCCTTGGTCTTAGTATTTTGTGTTTTCTTTATTTATTTGGTCAGGCCAGGGTGTGACATGGGTTTATTTTGGTGTGTTTTTGTATTGGGGTTTAGTAGGTATTGGGATTGTGGTTGAGTAGGGTTGTCTAGCATAGTCTATGGCTGCCTGAGGCGGTTCTCAATCAGAGTCAGGTGATTCTCGTTGTCTCTGATCGGGAACCATATTTAGGTAGCCTGGGTTTCACTGTGTGTTTGTGGGTGATTGTTCCTGTCTCTGTGTAGTTTCACCAAATAGGCTCGGTCACTTTGGTTTTTCTTTTTACTTGTTTTGGAAGAGAAGAGAACGAGCGCCATTCTCCTTGCGGAGATGGTGCTAAATACATCAACACGGTCGGTCCCTGGGATTGGGCTGGCCAACACGATTCGGTTTGCTTGGAAGGAAAAGGAGTTGGAGCCTTTAGGACGGGAATCTTTTGGAAGGATAATATTGATGGGGATTTTAAAGCTGACGGTGAAGGACGTGTTTTGTTTCCAAGGCAACTCGTTGGAGGGAGCATACGACGTGGCACTATATACAGAGGAAAAACACGATGATATCCTGAGAAGGGCAAGAGCAGTGGGAGGTGAGAGGCCGATGTGCCACTACGAAATAACAAGCCTTGCGAAGAATAACTGTAGGGTTGTAACTGTCAACATTTACAACCCTTACGTTAAGGATGAAGAGGTGAGGGCTTTTCTGGGGAGATACATGGATAACGTCTCCTCAGCAAGGCACCTCAAAGACTCCCTTGGGTTTCGGAATGGGAGGAGAGGCTTCCAGGCCCTCCTCAGAGAGGACCCAAAGGGACATGGTGGCTACCTCCATCCTCCTGCTATGTTCTCCCTAGGGGCTGACAGGGGGACGTTGTTTTATGCACGTCAGCCCCCATTTTGCAGGCACTGTATGGCCTACGGTCACATATTCGCCTCGTGCAGTACAAGAAAATGCAGATTTTTATGCATCTGAGGATCAGCCTAAGACGTGTCATGGGTGTGGCTCGTCAGCACACCTGTGGCGGGGGTGCCCGGCCCGTCAGAGGTCATATGCGTCTGCAGCTGGGGGGGGGGAGCAGGGTTGGGGGATGGGGGAAGAAGAGGAGGGGAAGGAAGCACGCCTCATGACCAGAGTACAGGTCCAGAGGGGAAGGCCACAAGGAAGGAGGAGGAGCAAGAAGCGGTGGATGGAAGAGAGAAGGATACGGAAGGCACGGGAGTAGGAGAACCAGGAAAAGCGGCGGAAGAAGGCAACCGAGTGGAGGAGCATGAGAGAGAAGAAAGCGAGGGAGGAGTGGTGGAGAAGGAGACGGTGGAAGAGCAGGTGGACTGGGGGGGAAAGTGCCCTGGTGGAAGAGATGAGGGGTATGGTGGAGAGTGATAGGGATGGGAGAAACCTCTGGGTTGCTGCTGGTTTCCCCAGGCCCTCAACTTCTGTTGGGTGGGGACACACCTAACAAGACTCAGGACTGGGTACAGGAGGAGGTGGGGAGTTTTTTGTTTGGGGACTCAGCCTCCCCGATTTTTTTCCAAACCAGCTACAACACTGGGGAGGGGGAGGATTGTGGGGGTAGACCCAGGGTGCAGGGCACCCCGGAGCCAAACACTATTCCTGCATCCTGGGATGGTGAGATGGAGGAAGAGGGGGGGATGTCGGGAGTACGGATGGTGTTCTCACTGGTAGATATGGAGCAGGGGTGCATCGGGCGAGTCACCTGTTTTTTTTCTGTCTGGGTTTAGAATTTGAGTGTATTACATGTTTTTATTTTTTCATGGGGTCTAATTTTACTTTTGTTGGTTTAAATGTAAGGGGTTTAAGGGATTTTGTTAAGAGGAGGGCGGTTTTAGTTATTTGGAGGGTGTGGGATTTGATTTTTGTTTTTTACAGGAGGTTCACCTGAGGGATGGAGGGGATGTTAGTAGGTTTAAGAGGGAGTGGGACAAGGGGAAGTTGGTTTGGGTTATTGGGGGGGTGACCTCATCGGGGGTAGGGATTTTGTGTGGGCACAGGGAGGTAAAAGTGGAGGATTCTTTTGTGGAAATGCAGGGGATGGTTATAGGGGTGGATGTCACAATAAGGGATTGTAAATTTAGATTAGTGGTGGTGTATGGGCCACAGGTGGTGGCAGACAGGAGGGAGATGGTGGACTGTCTGACGCCACTGTGTGTCACAAATAGGAAATTAGTGATAGGGGGGATTTTAATACAGATTTAGGAAGAGGGGGATAGCAGTGCAGGCGCCATTGCCGGGCTAATGGCTTGCCATGGTCTGGTAGATGGTGGTCTGCACACTACTCCGAAAATGGACGGTCCTACATGGCGCAACTCCAGGGGGGTTGAGCGGAGGCTCCACTATGTTTTTGTACCCAGGTCTTTGGGTAAGGTGTATGGGCGGCTGTTGCCTGTTTACTTTTCGGATCACGATGGGGTGCTCCAGCAGGTGGGGTCGCCAGTCTGCCTCTTTGGTAGGGGGTACTGGAAGTTAGATCGGGATGTGCTGGAGGAGCAGGCTTTTGTTGACGGGTTTTATGGTTTCTTTTGGAGGCTTGAAGGCCTCCGGTCCATGTGCGAGGGGGTGTTAGAGTGGTGGGAATTAGTTAAGGTGAGGATTAGGGCTTTTATAATAGGATATTGCAAGAGGAAAAAAAGGGAGGAGAGGAGGGAGGTGGATCGTATCCAAAGGTTAATTGAACTCGAATACGAGGCAGGCAACTTCGGCAGGTCGTTTGACTGGGAGAGATCCGCAACCCTAAAGGCGCAGCTCAGGGAGTTGCAGGAAGGGAAGGCTTGAGCTTTCCTGGAGCGTGCGCATAGTGGCTTTCTAGAACATACTGAGAGTTGTTCTGCTATGTTCTTTAAGTTGGTTAGGGCCAGACAGAGTAGGAAGGTAATGCATGGTGTTAGGGAAGAAAATGGTAGTATAGTTAGAGAACCAGAGGATATGGTCAGGGTGACAACTGATCATTTCCAAGGTTTATTTAGGAAAGGGAAATAGATGTAGAGCAGGGAAATGTGTTTTTAGAACACTTGTCCAGGCGGTTGTCGGAGGACATTAGAGAAGTGATGGAGGCCCAGATCTCACTAGAAGAGGTTGAGAGCGCTCTTAGGAGGATGGGAAAAGGGAAGGTGCCTGGGATGGATGGGCTGCCGGCTGAGTTTTATCTCAAGTTTTGGGGCATACTTGGACCAGTGGTCCTCGAAGTCTTGAAGGCCATCCTTGAGACGGGGGTCCCGGGGGGGATCAATGGCTGTTGGTGTGCTGTCACTTTTATATAAGAAGGGGGAAGTAACAGACCTTGGCAACTGGCGGCCGTTGACCATGCTGTGTGTAGATTACAAGCTACTAGCAAAGGTTTTAGCAGACAGGTTGTGCACAGCCCTTCCCTACGTCGTCCATGAGGATCAGACATGCGGGGTAGAGGGCCGCTCTATAAGATGGAACCTACAGTTAACCTGTTAAGTCGACCCTCTACTTTTTCGAACATTCTGTTAAAAATCTCGCAACATTTCAGCGCCCTGCTACTCAGGCCAGGAATATAGTATATGCATATGATTAGTATGTGTGGATAGAAAACACTCAGACGTTTATAAAACTGGTTAAATCACGGCTGTGACTATAACAGAACGTGCTTTTCATCGAAAAGCGCAGGAAAACCTGATCACTGAAAATGGAAATAAATATCCATCCGCGACTTCAAGGAATTGTTCAAAGTGAACCGAATTACATGAGACCGAGGTTTCAGTGCCTACAGCTTCCACACGTTGTCTAGAGTCTTGTCATTTGATTCGCAATTGATTCTTGGTCTAACCGAATCAAGGGAACCAATCCCCTCCGGTCTCCGACCGGATGTTTTTTTCGAGCTCTCTTCAGACATGTTTTCGACACGGACAGCTAAAGAATTTACATCGCCTCCTGATGAATTTTATCGCTTATTAACGTGTACTAATACCTAAAGTTGCATTACAAAAGTATTTCGAAGTGTTTTGTGAAAGTTTATCGTCGACTTTTTGAATTTTAAAAAATGACGTTACGTTATGAAACGCTATTTTTTTCCGTTTATCACACAGTCTACATAGAACAATATCTAGGCTATATATGGACCGATTTAATCGTAAAAAAAGACCCAATAGTGATTATGGGATATCTAGGAGTGCCAACAAAGAAGATGGTCAAAGGTAATGAATGTTTTATATTTTATTAGCACATTTGCATTTCCAGAGCTCTAGATGGGACGCCTGCGTGCCAGGTAGGAGCAAGAGGTTAATCAGGGACTCCATCGCTTGGGTTGAAGATAGAGGACTGCCTTTAACGGTAGCAGCGCTAAATCAGGCGAAAGCCTTTGATCGCGTGAATAGATCCTTTTTATTCAGAGTGTTAGGTCGATTAGGATTTGGGGAGAAGTTTATAGGATGGATTCGTACATTATATGTCGGAGCGGGGTGCCGAGTTAGTGTAAATAGTAATTTGGGTGACGTTTTTGACCTCTCGTCTGGGGTCAAGCAGGGGTGCCCACTCTCGGCTCTCCTCTTCGTTCTGTACATGGAGCATCTGGGGGCTGCATGGGGGTGGAATTAGGGCAGACACAGGGGTGGAAGGCTTGCTGATCCCTGGAAGTGGTGGGCTGCGTGTTAAGATGACGCAGTACGCCGACGACACTTCCTTGCTGTTGTGCAAGGACTCGTGCCTGACAAGGTCCCTTGCCATCTTTGGGGATTTCACACGAGCGTCGGGAGCAGTTCTGAACCATGCAAAGTCTTCCGTCAAGTTTTTCGGAAGATGGCGCGGTAGAACAGATGTGCCTGGGGGGTTATCTCTCTGTGAGGGGGCCCTGAGGATTCTCGGGGTCCATTTTGAGACCTCCGGCTCAGCGACACTAAACTGGAACATGCGTATCGCAGTGGTTCAGAGGACGCTAGCAATGTGGAAAGCTAGGTATTTGTCTTTTATGGGCAAAGTCCTGGTCCTAAAGGTGGTACGTTCCATCTTGTACCGGTATAGTTTGGTGCAATCCCCCACCTGTCCAAAATCCTCTTGTGGCAGGGAGGAGACTGTGCGCCATGTCTTTTGGGACTGTGCCCTTGCCGGAGTAGTATGGGCTAGGGCACGGGTGTTGTTGGGTTTAGTAAAGGGGGATTTTGTATTGACGTGGGCCAGGTTAGAGAGGGGTGTAGGGAGAGCGAGAGGGAGAGGGACGGATAGGGACAGGTTTCTGCTCTGGCTTCTCATGAGTCTCTTTAAACGGGGGCTGTGGGAAGCAAGGCAGAACATGGTGAAGACAGTGAGAGATTGGGGGGGTGGAAGGGATAGTGATGAGGGTGGAAGAAGATTTGAGGGGGAGGATGAAGAGGGAGGGGAGGAAGTGGGGGCAGCATGCTGCTCGGGAGAAGTGGAAGGGGGGGTTAGGGCTGGGTGTCATTTAGATTTGTAAGGGGATAGATTAGGGACGGGGAGATAGGGAAAGGTATTTTGTAGGGTGACGGGGAGGGAAGATGCTCCCCTGAGGTTTTGTTTGGGGTTTATATTTAGTTTAATTAGTTTAATTAAAATTCCATTATTTGAGTATGTATGTAAATTATGAGTTGTAAAGAATGAATGGTATTGAAGATAATAAATGATTTTTTATAAAAAATATTTAAAAAACAAGATAGGCTGTATAGGTTTTCGCGTTTCGTTTGTTGTTTTGTATATTTAGTTATTTCATGTATCGTTCATTTTTCATTAAAGAACATGAGTAACCACCACGCCGCATTTTGGTCCGACTCTCTTTCAACAGACGAACGCCGTTACAGTGTGTCCAAACTTTTGACTGGTACTGTATGTACAGTGGATTTGGAAAGTATTCAGACCCCTTGACATTTTCCATGGTCAACCTGACAGCTCTAGAGTTCCTCTTTGGAGATGGGAGAACCTTCCAAAATGACAACTATCTTTGCAGCACTCCACCAATCAGGCCTTTATGGTAGAGTAGCCAGATGGAAGCCTCTCCTCAGTAAAAGGCACATGACAGCCAGCTTGGAGTTTGCCAAAAGGCACCTATAGGACACTCAGACAATGAGAAACGTAATTCTCTGGTCTGATGAAACCGAGATTGAACTCTTTGGGCTGAATGCCAAGTGATACCTCTGAAGAAAACCTAGCACTATCCCTACGGTGAATCATGGTGGTGGCAGCATCAAGCTGTGGGGAAGTTTTTCAGGTGCAGGGATTGGGAGACCAGTCAGGATCGAGGGAAAGATGAATGGAGCAAAGTACAGAGAGATCCTTTATTAAGATTTGCTCCAGAGTACTCAGACTGGGGGTGAAGGTTCCCCTTCCAACAGGACAATGACCCTAAGCACACAGCCAAGAAAACACATGAGTGGCTTCGGGACAAGTCTCTAAATGTTCTTGAGTGGCCCAGCCAGAGCCCGGACTTGAACCCAATTCAACATCTCTGGAGAGACCTGAAAATCGCTGTGCAGCGACACTCCCCATCCAACCTGACAGCTTGAGAGAATGCAGTAAAATATGGGAGAAACTCCCCAAATACAGGTGTGCTAAGCAAAAAAATCTAAAAACATATTTTAAAAACGGATAATGGGGTATTGTGTGTAGATTGATGAGGGAAATTTTTTAAAATCCATTTAAGGATAAGTCTATAACAAAATGTGGAAAAAGTTGAGAGGTCTGAATACTTTCCAAATGCACCATATGTATATACAGTTGAAGTTGGAAGTTTACATACACTTAGGTTGGAGTTTTTCAACCACTCCACAAATTTCGGCATGTCTATTAGGACATCTACTTTGTGCATGACACAAGTGATTTTTCCAACAATTGTTTACAGACAGATTATTGCACTTATAATTCACTGTTTCACAATTCCAGTGGGTCAGAAGTTACACTAAGTTGATTGTGTATGTAAACCTGTAAACAAAAGTTGACTGTGCCTTTAAACAGCTTGGAAAATTCCAGAAAATTATGTCATGGCTTTAGAAGGTTCTGGTAGACTAATTGACACCATTTGAGTCAATTGGAGATGTACCTGTGGATGTATTTCAAGGCCAACCGTCAAACTCAGTGCCTCTTTGCTTGACATCATGGTAAAATCAAAAGAAATCAGACAAGAAATTGTAGACCTCCACAAATCTGGTCCATTCTTGGGAGCAATTTCCAAAATCCTGAAGGTACCACGTTCATCTGTACAAACAATAGTACGCCAGTATAAACACCATGGGACCACGCAGCCATCATACAGCTCAGGAAGGAGATGCGTTCAGTCTCCTAGAGATGGACGTACTGTTGTACGAAAATTTCAAATCAATCCAAGAAAAAGAGCAAAAGACCTTGTGAAGATGCTGGAGGAAACAGGTACAAAAGTATATGTATCCACCGTAAAAATGAGTCCTATATCGACATAACCTGAAAGGACACTCAGCAAAGCAGAAGCCACTGCTCAAAAACTGGCATAAAAATAGACTACAATTGCAACTCCACATGGGGACAAAGATCGTACCTTTTGGAGAAATGTCCTCTGGTCTGACAAAACAAAAATAGAACTGTTTGGCCATAATGACCATCGTTATGTTTGGAGGAAAAAGGGGGATGCTTGCAAGCCGAAGAACACCATCACAACAGTGAAGCACGGGGTGGCAGCATCATGTTGTGGGGGTGCTTTGCTGCAGGAGGGACTCGTGCACTTCACAAAATAGATGGCATCATGAGGATGGAAAATATTGTGGATATATTGAAGCAACATCTCAAGACATCAGTCAGGAAGTTAAAGCTTGGTCGCAAATGGGTCTTCCAAATGGACAATGACCCCAAGCATACTTCCAGAGTTGTGGCAAAATGGTTTAAGGAAAACAAAGTCAAGGTATTGGAGTAGCCATCACAAAGCCCTGACCCCAATCCTATTGAACATGTGTGGGCAGAATTGAAAAAGCATGTGCAAGCAAGGAGGCCTACAAACCTGACTCAGTTACATCAGCTCTGTCAGGAGCAATAGGCCACAATTCACCCAACTTATTGTGAGAAGCTTGTGGAAGGCAACCCGAAATGTTTGACCCAAGTTAAACAATTTAAAGACAATGCTACCAAATACTAATTGAGTGTATGTAAACTTCTAACCCACTGGGAATGTGATGAAAGATATAAAAGCTGAAATAAATAATTCTCTCTACTAATATTCTGACATTTCACATTCTTAAAATGAAATGGTTTGTCACAACTTCTACCAAAAGCAGTTCCTCTCCCTGTTCGGGCGGCCTCGCCGGTCTACTAGCCATCACCATTCCCTTTTTCCTTTTAGTTTTTTTTGTCTTTGTTTCTTTTTCACACCTGGTTTAATTTGCTTTAATATCTGTGTGTAAATATTTACCCTGTTGCCTGCCTAGGTTTGTGCGGGATTATTCTTTCATTGTGATGTGCTCGGTGAGGTTATGTAATTCTTTGTTTTCACGGAATCATAAGAGTGTTATTGTCGGAACTTTGTTTGTTCCTCCATGCGTTTGTACGGGTTCTCTGTTGTCGAAGTACGGTTCTCAGACATCTCTGCTCTCCTGCGCCTGACTCCTTCACCTACCTCCTAAACGCAACATTATCACATGGTTATCCTATCTGACCTAACACAGGGAATTTTTACTAGGATTACATGTCAGGAATTGTGAAACTGAGTTTAAATGCATTTGGCTAAGGTGTATGTAAACTTCTGTCTTCAACTGTATGTATGTATGGAGCATAATGTATTTACAGTTTTATTCACGTTTTCAAGTTCTGGTGAGAAATAATGCATTCTGATTATTGCATAAATTGACAGGACACCTATGGTGTGTATAATACTTTTTTGAAGGTTGTACTGATTATAATTAGCTAATGCTAAGCTATTTGCCAGCTATGTATGGCTCCATGTCTGTTAACATTGTACATTGCATTCTGGGTGTCACATAAATGTCTGTCAGACCAAAGATGTTATAAGGAGGTGAAGGAATGGTTCACTCATCTTTCGAGTAAACCTCCGGAAGTGAATGAAAGGAAGTGAATTATTGTTGATGATACACCCCTTCAACATGCATACTGCAAACAGACCAAATTCATCTTGTCTCCTCTTATTGGCTTTGATTGACACGGGGAAAAAACATTGCTGCGCGCACAAACTACCCATTGTCAGATTACCTTCGATTTCTAGAAAGTTTTACTAAATAATTTTGATCAATGTGGAGCTCACCCGTGTTGTGATGAATTATAAATAGTAATTGCTGGTTTCTGTCAGCCGAGAGTACTCAAAATATGACCGCTTGTGTTACATCAATCTTTCCTCAGTCAGCGCTAAGACTAATGTAGCCAACATTTTCTGGTTTGGATGATTGTATGCTGTAGCTACTTCTGTGAATGTCTGAACATTGCATCCAAAAATAAACTGGTCACATTCAGGACACCACTTTGTAAGCACTGTGTATGTGCAAATGTTTCTGTGGAAAAACAGTGTGGCTAGCTCAAATGTTGACTGTTGTGTCAATCGAGTAAGTAAGCTCTCTAATCACACCGGTTTGAGCTTACACTGCAAGGACCACTGTAGAATGATCACACCTGTATGTTGGTACTTGTGAAAAGATTAAAGGTGAGAGACGCAGACTATGTCTCGACATGGATAGGCAGACCATTCCGTAAAAATGGAGCCCTGCCTCCAGCTCTTTGCTTAGAAATACTTGGAACAATAAGGTGGCCTTCATCTTGTGACCATAGCATACGTGTAAGTATGTATGGCAGGACAAAATGGAAGAGATAGGTAGGAGCAAATCCATGTAATTCTTTGTAGGTTAGCAGTAAAACTTTGAAATCAGCTGTAGCCTTAACAGGGAGCCAGTGTAGAGAGGCTGGCACTGGAGTAATATGATCACATTTTTTGGTTGTCTTGAAGCACAGGCATTCTGGGTGTCACATTTATTTTGGGGCTTCACCATGTTTAATCGAAATGTACAGCTGTAGTTCGTCCGCATAGCAGTAAAAGTTGTAATTGTTTTTCCTGATGACATCACCAAGAGGTAGAATATATAATAAAAACAATAGTGGTCCTTAAACGGAACATTGAGAAACACTGAAACGTACAATTAATTTGTCAGAGGACAAACCATCTACAGAGACAAACTGATATCTTTCTGACAGATAAGACCTAAACCAGGCAAGATCTTGTCTGTGTAGACAATTAGGGTTTCAAATATCTCCAAAAGAATGTGGTGATCGATGGTATTAAAAGCGGCACTAAGGTCTCGGAGCGTGAGGACAGATGCAGAGCCTTGGTATGACGCCAATAATAGTTAATTTACCACCTTCACGAGTGTAGTCTCAGTACTATGAAAGGGTCTAAAACCAGACTGAAGCGTTTCGTACACATTATTTGTCTTCACGAAGGCAGTGAATTGCTACACAACAGCTTTTTCAAAAAGGTTTTACTTCATCACCAAAAAGTAGAGGAATGGGAGATTCAATACATTTTCTGGATGAAGGTTAGGTTTGGAGAGGCTTTATTACTGCCATTTTTTGTGAGTTTGGTACACATCCGGAGGATAGGGAGCCATTTATTATGTTCAACATGGAGGGCCAAGCACAGGAAGCAGCTCTTTCAGTAGTTTAGTTGGAATAGGGTCCAGTAGGCAGCTGGAAGGTTTAGAGGCCATGACTATTTTCATGAATGTGTCGATATATACAGGATTAAAACACCCGAGTGTCTCCATTGAGCCTAGTTCCTGGCAATGCTGTGCAGATTCAGGACCCTGAGCTTTGGAGAAATAGTCAGATTCAAAGAAGAGTCTGTAATTTTCTTTCTAATGATTATAATGTTCATGATTTTCTCATCGAAGAAGTTCATGAATTCATCACTGCTGAAGTAAAGGCCATCTTCTCTTGGGGAATGCTGCTTTTTAGTTAGCTTTGTGACAGTATCAAAAATACATTTTGGATTGTTCTTAATCTCCTCAATTAGGTTGGAAAAGTAGGCTGATCGAGCATCAGTGAGGGCTCTTTGATATTGCAAGGGCTGTCTTTTCAAGCTATTCGGAAGACTTCTAGTTTGGTGAAGCACCATTTCCATTCCAATTTTCAGGAAGCTTGCTTCAGGGCTCGGGTAGTGGATTTTCTGTATACCAAGGAGCTAATTTCTTGTGACAAAAGTTTTTTGTTTTTAGGCGTGCGACTGCATCTAAGGTATTACGCAAGGTTATATTTAGATCCTCAGTTACGTAGTGATTTTTGTACTCCAAATTCCTTGGGTAGGTGGAGGAAGTCTGGAAGGGCATCGAGGAATCTTTAGGTTGTCCGAGAATTAATAACGCAGCTTTTGATAATTCTTGGTTTGGGTCTGAGCAGATTATTTGTTGCGATTGCCAACATAATAAGATGGTGGTCCAATAGTCCAGGATTTTGAGTAAAAACATTTAGCTCCACAATATTTATTCCATGGGGCAAAACTAGATCCAAGGTATGCCCGTGGTAACGCGTAGGTCCGGAGACATGTTGGACAAAACACACTGGGTCGATGATGGCTCCGAAACCCTTTTGGAGTGGGTCTGTGGACTTTTCCATGTGAATATTGAAGTCACCAAAAAGTAGAATATTATCTGCCATGACAACAAGATCCGATAAAAATTCAGGGAACTCAGAGAGAAACACTGTATTCGGCCCAGGAGACCTGTAAAACAGTAGCTATGAAAAGTGATTGAGTAGGCTGCAAACATTTCATGATTAGAAGCTCAAAAGACAAAAATGCAGTCTTTTTTAAAATAAATGATTGAAATATGCTCTTATAAATGTTAGCAACACCTCCACATTTGCGGTATGCGCGGGGGATATAAGCACTAGTGTAACAAGAAGGAGAGGTCTCATTTAACACAGTAAATTCATGAATCTTTAGCAATGTTTCAGTCAGGCCAATCACATCAAGGTTATGATTCGTGCTATGTTAATTGACTATGATTACCTTGGAAGTGAGGGATCTAACATTAAGTAGTCCTATTTTGATATGTGAGGTACAGTATTATCAGAATCTCTTTCAATAATGACAGGAATGGAGGAGGTCTTTATTCCAGTGAGATTGCTAAGGCGAACACTGCCATGTTTAGTTTTGTTCAACCTAGATCGAGGCACAGACATGGTCTCAATGGGGAAAGCTGAGCTGACTACACTGACTGTGCTAGTGACTATCAACCTGTTGCCTGGCCTGCACCCTATATCATTGTGGTGCTAGAGGAGTTAGAGCCCTGTCTAAGTTGATAGGTAAGATGAGAGCACCCCTCCAGCTTGGATGGAGTCAGTCACTCCTCAGCACATCAGGCTTGGTTCTGTTTGTGGGGCAGTCCCAGAAAGAGGGCCAGTTATCTACAAATTCTACCTTTTGGGAGGGTCAGAAAACAGTTTTCAACCAGCGATTGAGTTGGTAGACTCTGCGATAGAGCTCATCACTTCCCCTAACTGAAAAGGGGCCAGGGACAATTACTCGATGACAACGCATCTTTCTAGCTAAGTTACACACTGAATATATGTTGCACTTGGTGACCTCTGACTGTTTCATCCTAACATCGTTGGTGCTGACGTGGATAACATTATACCTATCGCATCCACACTTGCCAGTTTAAGTCTCAGCCAGCACCATCTTCTGATTAGCCTTTACGTCGGTAGCCCTGACCCCTGGTAAACAATATATGATTGCTGGGGATTATTTTTAAGTCTAGTATTGTGGGTAATGGAGTCGGCTCGGTCTCCGATTCGTTGCTTAATTGGGAGAACCGGTTGAACGTTTCTGTCGGCTGAATGAGCGACATAGGTTGAGCATACCTACAGTATGTTTTCCAGAAGCCTTAAGAATTTATACTACTATCTGTACTTACTGGTGGCAAAGACGCTGTTTCATCCTTTCCTACACTTAAATTGTACTAACGATTGCGTCTGAAGCTGGGCTTGGCAACTCACCTATCCTCACTATAAGATGATTCATAGTGTAGCATAGCGTTAATGTTTCCAATTCGTTTTCTCGTCTGGTGGAACTCCGGTAGAACCATGTCCAGATAAAGCGTCTGGCGTGAAAAAGTTTAACAAAAAAAGTTGAACAAGGGAAAAACTAAGACTTTGGTAAATATGTTAAATGCAGAGTTTTGATTAAATGGCTAACAAATTAAAAGTTTGGCAGGGATCCAAGTAGCAACAAACAGCACAGCACCACAGAGACAAAGTGGAAATGATTAAATGAGATTAAGGAGAACAAATACATAAACAGCAAAGACTGTGTTGAATATGGTTATTGTACAGCCGCTGTGAATGTAAGCGTTATTGTGGGGTGAGCCTGCAGACAGACTGATGTTATTGAGGGTAAACACAGACCCACTGAGACTGACAGATTACATATTACATACCTACAGCCAGACAGCAGCAGTAACCCAGACAGAAAAAAAACACATTAAATGGGAACCCTGAAAGAGAAAAGGTTATAAATTTCTAAGTATTTACATTGCTGCTCTCCATTGGAAGTGCCAATAAGGGAAACAATAAGAAAATTGTGGTTGAACACAATGAGTACATCCAACTACATTAAACGTAGCCCTAACCAATAGGTGTGTCCTGCCACTGAGACACAGAGCCAAACACTTAGGCCATGGAGCAGTGGTAGCTGAGCTTTTAACATGAGCAATAGCGGCCACATCAACTCTGTGCTTGGCCAGACCCACTGTCAGAGGAGGAGAGGGGGAGAGAGAGAGACAAGGATAGGGAGAGAAGCCTAATAGAGACAGAGCTCCCCACAGTGGCTGATAATATGTTGGTTATAGGATGTCAGCTGTGGATTTGGCAATGCATACAATCAAATACTATACTGTACACCAAATGAAAAAAAATGCATAGAGTGTATGTATGATTGTGTCTGTGGGTCAGAGAGAGAGAGAGAGAGAGAGAGAGAGAGAGAGAGAGAGAGAGAGAGAGAGAGAGAGAGAGAGAGAGAGAGAGAGAGAGAGAGAGAGAGAGAGAGAGAGAGAGAGAACGAGAGAGAAAGAGAGAGAGCTTTATGTAGAGCATCGACTGTTAGATGCATCCTCCGCTATGGTAATGTTTGAAACAGTGGAGAAAGGAACTCAGCCAGGCCGCCAACGTACCGGAGAACAAGTGCCCACGTGTGGACTATTCAGCCTCTACCTCCATCCAGTCCAGATTTATACACCCCCCAGAATGATCCAATGGAGAACCGCACCTTGAATTGCTTGTTGCGCCCCTTGCCTGCTCGGAGAACGAGCGAGGCACATCGCTGTGGGTGGGTGAGTGTGTCTGTCTGCCCATGTGTCTGTGTGTCCGTCTGTCCGTCTGTGTTTTAATGTGTCTGTGTGCACTGTGGCTGGCGCAACCTCACCGCAACCATAACCCGAGCTCCTTGAAACGTCCCGCAGCTATGTTCCTCTGCATCACCATGTTGGCCCTCTTCGAGGGATTTGTTCGGCCTAAGTACACCGAGGGAGACTAGGGGTGTGGTTGAACCAGCCCCTTTGCCAGCCAGCTAGTTTTCAACCAGCCAGACCGCCACTGTATTTGTGTGTGAGAAAGGGAGAGAAGGATGGAGGGCGAGCGAGTGAGCGAGTCAAGCCCTGGAGTTGAGCCCTCTCGGCAATCCTGTCCTGAGTCTGGAAATCCAAACACGCTGCCGCTTGCACCTCCGTGCCTGGGACCCCCTGATTGTGCTCCAGCCCCATCGACAGGAAGGAAGGGTCATGCTGCCTCAAGAAGTGCCCCACCAGCGGCATATAGGTGTGCCTCTGCATGGCGATGTTGTACAGGAGCTGAGCCATCCTCATCTGCATCGCATCGCCCATCTCCCCTATGTACGTCACGCCTGACAGACAGCAGTGGATGCCGTACACGCAGTTGGTCGTGTGGAGGACCATGGCGACGGGAAGCGGATTGGAAGCATGGCCCTCGTCGAGGCGTAGAGGGCGTTGCTCCCCCGGCACCTCCCGCTAGCCGCTCATTAAGAAGCCTCAGATAGCTCTGCACCAGGAGATCCCGGAGGTCGGAGTTCTTCATATTGCAGAGATCCCCGCCGCCACCGCACTACCGGGAACGAGCACCTGGCCGACTGCAGGAAGCCCCACTGCCGCGAGCAAGGTGTTGAACGCATCCTGGAAGTCGTCCTGTTGCTTACAGATGCAATGGAAACGCAGCAGCTGGGACTTGGCCAGGCCTCTGAAGGTGTGCCATGGGTGGTAGCTGGACACGGGTTGCATTTAATTACATTTTTAGAGAGGGAGAGAGAAAAATAAAGAGGATTTGGAAGGAAATAAAATTGTTATTGTTACATTGGAAGTGAACAGGGTTTTTTTTCCAGTACGCCTGGTGGTCAAATGCTATGTAATTAGGGAGTAGTGTTGCCACAGAGCAACCAGAACAGAACAGAGGAGGGAGAAGAGGAAGGCTGCTGGCTAATCAAGTCTCCAATCAGTATGGGGTGGTAATCACCATGAGTCCATGTGAAAATGCAAATCACATTCATTAAAAATGGATGTCCCAGTCCTGTTTCTCCTGTCATAACAAAAGATAATTAAAGTCCCAGTGCAATTAAAGTCCAATTTTTTTCCAGTGTTTTTTTCCAGTGTTTTATATATATTTCCACACTATGAGGTTGGAATAATACTGTGAAATTGTGATAATGCGCATTAGTGTAAGAGCTGTTTGAAAAGACCGCATGAACTTTCTACCTGTTTTGATGGGATGCAGTTTAGACCTGCCTGGTGACATCAATTATTTAATCAACCAATAAGAAGGAGAGTTCCAAATCTCTCTACCAATAACAGCTAGTTCCCCTCCCCACTCAGATTACTCCCAGACAGTCCTAGCAAAGTTATTGTTTGAGAAATTGCTCATTTTAATTGAAAACAATCACAGTAAGGTATTTCATTGTTACCCAGAAATTATTTGATATTGAGATAAAATCGTCTGCATTGGACCTTTAAGAAATAATAACAATTTTAAAATCTCGTATCCACTCTCTCCATCTCTTTCTGTTTCTCTCTGCTTTTCCATCTTTCTCTATCTCTCATTTTCTCCCACTAGAGAATGGATTTGAGTGAATAGAGAGATTTTATTGAAAATCAGTGGAATGTGATTTTCTTCTTCTTATATAAATAAGTCCTCCACAGGTTTGATTCAGTACACATGGAGAGCAGTGGCGGTTATTCAAATCAGGAGTTGAGCTAATCCAAACGTCTTCAGGGAGTCTATATTGCCTCTACAAATATCTAGAAGTTTACACAATGTTTACCTAAGGTGTCATTTACACTTGTGAAATCTTTGTAGCTCATTAAGAAATCTTGAACAACTCGATGTAGTGTTGTAAAAAAAAAAGAAGAAGAAGAAGAAGTCTGCTTCAAGAGCGTAGATGTTGTATATTTTACAGGCATCATTTATCACTCATGTATCAGAATCATTCCCAGCTGGACCACCTCTCATCTCCAGTGCAGCCCTTCCCCTTTACTCAACATCTCTGCTCTCCTTCCACTGCAACCTTTCCCCTGGTCATTGTTGCATAGGTATAAGTAATGACCTCTCAAATACATAACCTGGTGGGATGAAGGTCAATGAATAAAGGTAAAGAAACTATTTCCTCACAAGCCTCAACAGGACTGAGTGTTCTCACCTTGTGAATGGATGAATAGAGGGAGGTTGGCTGGAAGATGAATGGCTGTTTCATTCAGCTTGGCAGAGGCACTGAGCCCAATGGATAAACTGGCCTTCACCTGCCCTTGTACACAGCAAAGCCATGGCCATAGTTCAGAGGGAATTAAATGCATGACAAATACATGACAAATAGGAAAAGGGCTAAGATGGGTTTTATGTCTGCTCCTGGACACAGACCAAGTGAAAGGCTAGGGGAAACCACATAGAAGAAGCGTGACCAATCATGACCATGGAGGCCAGCATGTGTGTAAAGGCTTTTGTAACATACCTGATTCAACACCATCCACCTAATGCATGGTCTCAAACACTGTCCACGGTTAGTTGAGTCAGGTGTGTAAGTGCTGGGCTGTAGAAATTCCTGCATAGATTGTGGCACATGGCACAGAGGCTCCTGAGAAGGAATGATAATGTTAGCCTGTGCAACATGAAACACAGGCTCATATCTGACAGGTTTTGTTTGTGTTGTCAGGTTTCCAGCTGCAGCAGCCACAGATGCCGTTTTTATAGCACCTGTTCTCATTCTCCCACAGCGTCTCATCGAGGGCTCACAAATCTACCGGGAGGGGTGGACAGGTAGAGACACTCTGCTGCGTCTGTCCCCAAAGCTGTCGCTTGTCCCCCTTGCTCACTACACTGCCAGTTGTTCTGTCATCAGTCATTTTCATAGCCCTCGTAACTGGGGGACGACGGTGTGTGTGTGTGTGTGTGTCCCTGTCTCCCTCACTCCTTCCTTTCTTCCTCCTTCTTACCCCCTCCTCTGCTGCCTGTCTTCATGGGAGAGTGATGGGCAAATGGTTTATCGTTGAACTGAGTCGAACATCTCTCTCTGATTTTTCAAGCTTCCTTGATTCCCACCCTGGGAATTCCAAAATGCACAGTAAAATCTCTGAATCACCTCTTAACCCTCCCATCTGCCAATCCTCCTCCCAGCCCAACATGTGGATACTTGTGTGTTTTAGCCAGAGGGGAATAGCAAACGGGGGAATAGAATAGGGAAGTCCAACTAGAAGTAGGAAAAAAATCAGTTGTTGAGCATATCGACCAGTGCTAATTTTTCAGGAGTACAAACTCATTTTCGGGGATTTTGAATGGATTTTGGATAACTATATATATATACATTGTAAGTATGAGCTTTATACTTTTCTTTTCCTGTATAGAGAAATAGAGAAAACCTTGGGTTGGGACCGTTCCTTTCACATTCCTTTAATTCTGTACTGAACATCAACTGGCCGACCTAAATTGTTTTGCTGCTTTTGTTTGCATTTCTAAGCACAAAGGAATTATGCTTCATTGTAAGTGATTAGTAGTTCATATATCGTGAGTCTGATGCAGAACACTGATCACTGATAAATGGTCAAACATGACAGATTATTGCTTGTTTTAAACTATTTTGACATGGGGAATGCTCCTTACTTCCGTAGCAAACTGTTGGTTACTCATTTTGAAGTAATACTTGTAATCTATTAATGATTCAATAATCATAATAGATGATCAGTGTCTTCTGAAACATCAGCAGATTCTGTAAGCTGAAGTTTAGAGGTTTTCTTTTTCTGTCCCATAATTCATAGCGATACTGTCCAGTTGCTGTTCTGCTTCTGCATTTTTTGGCACAAAAACATCTTTGACTAGACAGGCTTCCTGTGCTCTGTTGCCTCTCTCTCTCCGTCTCTCTGTCTGTCACTCTCTCCTCCCATCTTTCTCTCTCCTTCTCTCGCTCTCTCTCTCTCTCCTTCTCTCTCTCTCTCTCTCTCTCTCTCTCTCTCTCTCTCTCTCTCATATCTCTGTCTATCT